>NC_034410.1:64246027-64546027 GCF_002078875.1 Numida meleagris
TCCTCTCCTCTCCTCTCCTCTCCTCTCCTCTCCTCTTTCTCCCTTTCTCACCATCTTTCTTCTTTCCCTACAAACTCAAGCACTCAAAGAATTCTTAGTAAATTTTTAGATAGAGACAGATCACGGTCGTCTTTTCTTCTGTCTGGATGCAGTAATCAAAACTCCCAGAACTGCTCTGTCCTAACTGCAGTTATGTATGGCAAAATATCATAGCAATATATGTTGTGGGTTTTTGTTGTTGTTGTTGTTTTTTATCTTTACCTCTCTAACTACTACTATGGAAGTTTTACCTTGAAATGTGTGTATTAATGTTTGTGGATGCAATTATGAAAAATGTTTTTAGTTCAGAGACAGAATAGTCAAGGAAACAAGTGGAGGACTGGGAAGCAAGAGCACTTAATCTCTGCCACTGGCAATCTGTTCTGAAAGGGGAAAGTTGCGTAGACTCTTAGTTTGAGTGTTCATTCACTTACTTTGAATTAATGTATCTAATTTTTGGATACCTATGTTGAGAAAGATGAGGGGATGGCACAGGGTTGCGCAGTCTCTATTACAGGGAGTTTCCTAGAGATCCATTGACACAAGGTAGTTCTAGAGAGCAAGCTCAGGTTGGGCACTCAGAAATGAAAAACTACTTTTGATAAAAGGCTGCTTTGGGGAATCATGTAGCATACACAATGTGAAGGCTGACAGCATCATGTCCCCTGTGTGAGACAGGCCAATGGCTGATGAAGCTTGGATACTCCCTGCTCAAGGAGTACTTTGCTAGTAGAGAGCAATTTTATGTTGCTTCACACATTTTAAATTATGATGGTGATTTTGATTTGATCTTAGGAGATGTTACTGCCAAAAAACATGGTCACCTTTTGACCAGAGTTGTTATTTTTTTTAACTCTAGGAAAGGATCTAGAAAATAAACATCATTGGAAAGATGAGAGAAATGGGAACATGAACACGCACTACATGTTCCTGACCTATGTAAATGCATCACAGAATTGAGTTAAAAATAAAAAAGTAGCAGAAACCTCTGTGGATTACTAGTCATCTGCTTAATTAGTGGTATGACAGGGGTTGAGCTGGAAAATTTAGCCTGAGCTTAACAGAAACCAATTTCTTCCTTTTATTTTTGTTTGCCTACCAAAGCCCTTGACCAAAATGCATCAGTGCATTCTTCAAACACCTGTATTTCATGATGGGACTTCTTACTATATCTGCAGATATATCTTAGTACAGGCAGAACTGCATAATATTTAGGACATAACACAGTGTGGTATGGGTCACACTTGGAATCCTCTAGGCACTGTGCTAACAAAAATCACAGGACAAATAGTGAACTGTTTGCGTAGCACTATGGGTGTCAGTAGTTACACTGCACAGACATTTAGTCAAGCCATTGTCACCAGTGATATCTTATGAAGTAAAACATTTTCAGGCCTGCTGGGAACAGGCCAAGTTTTTACTGACTTTTTGTGTGCTGGAGTATGACTTTTGAAGACTGTGTGAGAATAATGAACAGAGTGTTGGGTAATTCTTATGGTTTCATCCCTTGTGATGTAGTGACTCATTTCTTTGTGTGCATGCATGTGGCAAGTAACACTTATAAATCTGTTCTTACGGTTTCTGGTGCAGGTTGGTACATGACTTGCTGATACCAGTGTCCTCTCTTCATAACTTTGCTTTTGGAAAATATCATTCTTGAAGAAAAATTTCAGTTTCATTTTTGATTACCATATCCAGTTTCTCTTGACTTGTAATCCTGGAGCAGTATAAAACCTGAAATCATTCATTCACTATGTTGAAAGGTGTCTGGAGAGGAACCACCTCTTAATAGTTCTTGTATCCCATAGCACTGATTATTTCCTTTCTCACTTCCACAATACAGCTGTGTATTGGAAAGCGGCCCACTTATATTTACATCCTAGGCTTCATATAAAAGCTTAAGAAAATAACATTTATACTGTGTGAAACAGAAGTGGGAATGCATGTTTGTCTGTGTCTTCCAAGATCTGTCTGTACATCCACCTTTTTGACTAATTTTTTGATGATATCATCATTATCAGTCAGTGTCACCCGCTGCTCACCTTCCTCTGAACCCCGCTGAGAGCTCTTCTTGAGGTGGGGAATCTATGACGAGAAGGAAATGGTGGTGGGCTAGTCAAAAGTCAAATGTGCTTCACTTTTTCCTTGCCCACAGCAGAGCTCCTGAGCGACCACTGTGTGGGAAAACAGTTCAGCTTGAAACTGCATTTCACAATATACCTAACCCCACTGCATGAGGGAGCAGATAGGCATGTTGCCTACCAGGGAAGGTGGCTCAGAGCCAGAAGCAAAGCATCTAGTAGAAATTGTGACTGTTGCAGTGGTGCCGATGTGTGTGAGATATGTTACTCAGAGAGATTTCCTCTGACTTCCCCAAGAGCTTGAAAGACTTGCACGGAGCCAAAGGTAGAGATGCCAAATTTGTGACTGGGCTTACAAAACTAATTTTGTTTGTCCCCAGATCCCAGGATTGTACAGTTTCATGTGCCAAATTTTATTAATAATTTTGATTCTTAATCAAAGAATGTGAGTGTATGGAGAGAGATTATTGTATGTAGGTGATTTAATGCAAAAGTGAAAGAAGAAAGTGAGCCTTTATTCCCCCATGTTCTTAATATTCCAACTAGAGACCTCCTCTGCCTTCAGAGGTAGTACAGAACTAGGAGAAACACAGCTGGAGGTATGAAAACCAAGGCAAAGTCTTCAGTAAGACACAGAATGAAAACCAAGTAAATGGAATGAAACCATGTCTGTGAGTGTTGGATGTAAAATCTTAACTGTTGATAATAAATTAAATCATTGTTTTGTCAACAGAAGGACTAACCCTCATTTGGGTGTGAATCTTTACTCACTCTTGACATCAGTCGGGTACGAGGTTTAAGCATTCAAGAGAGTTACCTAATGAAACTTCAGCTTTTAAGATTTAATAGCCTGTGTTTATGAGACTAATGTACATAGTTCAGATACTGTTTCTGTCAGAAACATTGTCTTCCTTTTTTTTCTGGCAGTTTATTCTATGTTGGAAAGTAAACTACTCTTAAAGAGATTCTAGATTAGCATTAACTAAAGTAGCTGTGCGACAGTGTACATAATTCTATAAGCATAGCTGCAGTCATAGATATCTCCTCTATAAAAGAGGAGCAGAAAGCTTTTATGCCAATTTTTAATGAAGGTATATTTAATGAGGTTATATTTCAGTGTTTGTGTTCCAAAACTCTTCTTTGGAAATGAAGGCTTGATCAGAAAATTCTCACATCTGTATTCTCATTTTTCTAATTTGAAAGGATGAGCCTATCTTTTGGGAGGTTTAAGCCCCTACTGTCAGTAAATCCATTATTAATGTAGTGACAGAACTTCAAATGAGGTACTTGGGCAATCTGTGATGCTGTAGAGTTTGATCCATGGGACATCCTAATTTAATATTCCTGATAAATAATATTAAGTCTCACGGTAGTAGTGTACATTACAATACATGCTAAACCAAACCAATTCACAACCAGTCAGTCACTGCTTTTATGAAAGAACTGCGGCTCAGCAGCTGAGCTCAGCTCTGTTATATAGTATCTTTTCTTTGTAAATGCTAAAAAACCCCCACATTATAAGCCCTCAGCAACAAGTTTTCCAAGGTATCCAAATTAATACTGAATTTGAAATACTGAGTTTGAAAAGAGTCTGTTGTGAATGGATTGCAGCCTGATGCAGCTGCACACTTGACAATGCTGACCTGCAAAAGCCCTCACAGGAAGGTCTTGTAAAAAAGGAGAAGTTGTTTAAAAGTCCTGTGCTTCCTTCCTTCCTCTGCTGGGCTGCTCTAGCAGTATCTAAGTCATGTTGCATACTTTAGGGCTTGATTTTCTTTAAATTCACCTGGCTGGGGGCTATGCTGAAGATGTTGGAAGAGAGGACAATTTGAGCTCACTTATAAAGTGCACAAAAATAGTGGAATCTGCATGGAGAGATTAAAAAGGATACTGAGGAGTCTGATAGGTATGTAGAGGCTACTCCCAGTGCAATAGTAACACAATATCTTTGCACGTGTATTACACAAGCTTTTGAAAAGGAAGTTAGGAGAGAAAGCAAAGGAACCACATACATAATGAAACTATATTATGAGTGATGAAAGTATTACCTAGCCTGTGGGCCTCCCTTTCTCCAGGAGCTGTTTAAGCCTCAGTTTCTTTGTATCTGTATTCTGCGATCGGCCGGTTTCATTTCCCTGAATGTCCAGAAAGCTGTTTGCTCGGTGGTGGCTCAGAGTGTCTCCCGTGTGAGCAGTATCATCGTGCTCATGGTGGTGACTTATTAAGGTAGTACATTGGCCAGAACCAGCCCAGTGCCAGTACATACTCAAGGGTGTCAAGGCTGGGTAGAGGCAGAAAAGACAGAAGAATTGGGAGATGGGATATAGTCGAGCTTAGGAAAGATTTAGGTATTCCTGAGAAAACAGAAGAATGATGAACACAACTGTTTCCCTGATTATTGCTGCCTCCCTGAGTACACCCATCCCTTCAATAGTATCCAGTTCACTTTCCTGGGCTTTGACTAAGACAAAATGCGGCCGTTTGCCCATTCTCCCTACATCTTCCAGACCTCATGAATACCTCTCCTTTAATTCTTCAGAAACGGAATGAAACTGTGTAGTTCTGATTTTACTCTTTCTACACTATCTGAAGATACTCTTAGGGACCAGCATGGTCCTGATAGTAGGATTCTATTTCATCTCTTCTAGCAGGCAGCCAATTGACCAGAGGTGTTTTACAATTTTTTGGTTAATTTCTAAGAACATACCGAAGCCAGCATTTTGCCTCAGAAATATGAATTGCTACATCATGTCTGCACCAAATGTACTTTCTTCTTCTTAATGTAGAAGAGCTTTACATGATGAAAAAGGTCTTTCCTGGTAAGGAATGTATTTAAGGTTTGCTGATGAGTGTAAAGTTTGGTCTTCATGAAACATGACCAGCTCTGGTTTAAAATAGCTACATACAGAGAAAAGAGGACAAAAGTTAAAAGACTTCTCTGTTAAGGAACTGGTTTGTGGTTGGAGGAATTTTAGAATTATGTGGAGGCATAAAGCATGGGATGTAACCTACAATAAAATTTTAGTAATTTATATTGAAACAAAATATTTTGTAAAACCCATCAATCATATCCGTTGTTTATGTACCAGCCTTAACTTTTAGTGACTTTGCTAATTGTACTTTCAAAAAATTAAATCAATATTATTTCCTTTCTTCGCAGTTTTTCTCCAGTTGAAGTTACTTGTGACTGTTATTAGGACAGAGTCTGAAAAGGATATCTTGTGTGAAGTTCTAAACTACCACTGTTACTTCACAATTTATACAAAATGGTCTTCTGCCAATAGTTTCTGTGCTCACAATAAGAAACTGAGTCCTAACTTGGAAGACGCATAGTAGTTGTACTGATGGACTGCCATTTGTGCCATTTTATTTATTTTTTCACGTGTGTAGTACAGTAAGGAATCTTTTCATTGTAATTTATTCCACTTAATGTCAAAGCTGTGATTCATGGGGTGTACTTCAGTCTCTTTCAGACATGTCTGGAAGGTCACTGTAACAGAGAAGCTATGGATTTCCCCATTAAGGGAAGCCTCCACTTGATGCTGAAGCAAGTCTAGGCCCATTGAAGACACCTTTTGTTTAGAGGCCTGAGAAAGGCTTGCTACTCTGGCATATTAGCTCCGGGAAAATCATTGTATACTATTATATACTTCTCATCCCCTCCCTGTGCTTGGGGGACTGAGTATGTTATGGAAGTCATATATGCTATCCTTGGCATGCCAGAGATCCGATCCAGGGCTCCAATGAGCTAGTAAATATGAGTAAAACCAGTATATTTCCAGCCACATACATTTGTCTTCATTTTATTGTGATCTTCTTTTTCTATTAGTCACAAAGCATATGTACTTATACATGTATTTATATTAAATCATGTATTTGCATAAATAATAGAAATAAAGGACAGAATATAAGGTCTGCACTAAAGTACAAATTCCTCATTTTTTTTCAGAGAAGAATTTGTTGCTGAATATTTACACTTATTGTCCCTGAAGGAAGGTTGACTCGAAGGCAATAGTGCAGGATCCAGCATCGTGCTTTCATTTTGGCTTGCTTGATATCTCCCATCCTCAAGGCTATGGTATGAAATTATTAATGAACGGTTAGTTAAGCTGTGAAATGTGCTCTCAAGCAAAAGGAACGTATTCTACCAACACTTTCTGGTAGCCCACATCACCCACATCCTCTGCATGTGAGATGCAATAGGTAACAAAGATGATGAAAGTCTCTATGTGTTCTCTGGAGCTGACAGACCAAGATTAGGTTATTAATTCCAGAAAACTCCTAAATGTTACCACTCACTCTGCAACCCAGGGGAGTCTCTCTGCCCCTCCACCCAACCCCTCTTCTTAAAGTACACATAAGTAGTTGTGAATAACATTTTCTTTGTTGTATGGTATCTGAGTCATTCCTCTAGGACAGCACTTTCCCATGTTTGATATGATTAACTTTCTGTACTCATGGGAAAAAATAAATTGTTCTTGCATTTGACTGAGCACAGAGAAGGTGAAGTTGCTCAACACTGTTCAGTGGAAGTCTATTGCAGAAGGCAGATTGGATAACTTTGGATATTTTACAAGTGCAACAAATCTGGGGTCATCTTTATACTATTCTGTGCTTTCTTCCACATATTGTACCAGTTTTGGAAGACAGTAAAATGCTTGGATATCTTTGTCTGTGTCTGATACTTGGTCATTCCTAACAATATTTTAGGGGAGTGAGAGAATGAATGCTCAGTGATACCTGAAGTGAGGCCAATTTTGCTTGGAAAACATCATGACTAGACTTCTCTACAGGCTTCTTTTTCCTACTGGTAGTTTCTGGGGTTTTTCCTGGAAAGTTGTTCGCCATTGCTCACAGTGTATGGCAAGCTTTCTCTGAAATTCCCATCTGGCGCTTTCAGGAGCGAACCAAACTTTCTGGTTCATCTCACTACTCCCACAGAGAAAAGATTTCAGAGAGCTGAGTTGCAGACAGAATTGCAAGGGAGTCCCTTTTCTTAATCAAGCACAGAGTAGTCAAGAATTTCTGTGCTTTGGTTGCAGATACAAAAGCTTTGCAGTTGCACTGGGAGATCCTACACACCTACTCCGGGATGTGGAGAAGGCAGCTGTTTCTTCTATTGGCTCCATTTGCAAGGTGTTAGCCTTCCACATGGAGGTTTTTGTGGCCATGCTTTTGACTAAACCTACTACTATTTCGACAGTTTTGTTCAAGTGGTGAAGATGCTGACTGACTCTTTCCAATTGTTCCCCAAGTAACTAATACAGTGTGGCTGATCAAAGGACTCACCCATCTGAAGTGTGAAAATTTCTGTTGATTCCTAACGACTGGCAGATATATTCTGAAGAAAGTCGTGTACAGTGGAATTGAGGTATCTGGGAGTCTGCCCTTAGAACAGGAACTAATGACCTAACTAACTCTGATGAACTAACTCTGATCAACTAACTGTAGAGTTAGTTGAAGAGGGGAAGCTAAGGGAATAAAGGTAGAGAGGAAAAGTGTCAACGGTTTACGGGTGTTCGTCCCAGTTCCGTGACAAAGGGGACGGGGGACCCACGGGCCCACGCCCCAGTAAAAGGGAAAAGGGGAACAGGGTAAGGAGATGGCCCTGAGAGCAAAGAACAGCGGCAACAATCTGAGGAGAAACAAACTAATTTACTAAATAAGATATCGGAATGCAAAACAACACACTATAATACAATATAATTACAATTTAAGTTGATCAATCCAATACAGAGAGAGAGAATGTCCCAAAATCAAGGTAGGCCTTACTCTACTACCGACGATAAGACGGCTGGAGAGCGAGGTGCTGCCAAGACGAGAGACAGGCGGAAAAAGGGACGAGGTCTCGTGATCTGCAAGTTTTTATACTGTGAGCTTTTATCTTTTCCCTCCAGCTGGAAAATGGTAACAGAAGAGCAAAGTACCGTGGGGAATGTAGTAGTCCTTCTCTTCTGAGAACCAGGTACATTCAGTACATGATGTTATGATGTGGAGTACCAATAACCGAAAATCATAAAGCCATGACAAAAAGCAAAATTTGTCAAGGGTTTTTGCTGTAGTGTTATTAGACTAGAAGCAACTATTAGTTTCATCCATAACTGTGCCACACTGGGCAATAGCTGTCTGCAGTTATAATGTAAGTGTAGCCAGCTGTTTGATTAAACTAATAGGCTCCAATGAAGAATTACTGGCAGCATTTAATCTTGCTACAGCTTTGTCACCCGCATGTGCTCCAGACAGTTTGAAAAAAAGTATTATGTTCAGATCAGGGTGGTGATAATACCCTCAGGCTGTGTGTCAGGGTAATCAAAAGGTGCATTCTGAAGTGTTTGACCAGGGTCATTTGCTGATATAAAACAAAGTACTGACATTTTGCAGAATTTCAACTTGATGTGCACTATTTTTCACTGAGATTTTGGTTGCTCTCAAATCCACAGTAGAGCAAGACATCAGGACAGGGAGGGCACGCTGATTACAGCTGAAAAGGCATGGTGAGGGTACATGCGCATTGAGCTTGACAGGTAATGAACTGCCAAATATCAATTAGGTCAGTGTTCCTTTGCAGTGCAGTACTTAATCCTTTAACCTCAGTATTTCATTGCATTGTTTGTTTACTGCTTATTTAATCCAACTGAGGAGAAGGAGAGCATTATGTTCTTTGAAGGCTTAAATCTGGACCCAAGTTTCTCCAGGCAATACTGGCGTGAAATCATGTCCAGTCTCGAAATGAAACTCCATTTTCTGCCTTTTTTTTTTTTTAATGCTCATTTTTTCTCTTTGGTAAGCTACTGTTGAAACATCTGTACATGCAAGAAAAGAGAATATTAGTATTGAGATTCAGTCTTCTGTATTTTTAATTTTTTTCCATTTTCATATTTTTCACATAAAAATTGGTCTCTGATTTAGGTTATGACAAGATATATGGATAGACACCCACAGGAAACTATTAATACAGATCTTTTCCTATGGCTCTAGCTCATGTCTTCTTAAAATAGGGGGAGAAGGTAATAATTTAGCATGAATTAGTGTCTGACATATAAGGATTTAGTAGAAACTCTTTAATCTCAAGATGCAGTGTAGAGATATGGGAAGGAAATAGGATGTCAAGAGAGAAGGTTCTGCATATGATTCAGTTACAAGTCCAGATATGAATTTCAATGCTTGTCTGAATCTTCACTTCATCCCTAACACAAGACAAAGACATAACTGGACTTGTGAATGAAAGAATATGTACTATATAATATGTGTCCGTTGAATTGCAGATATGAAATTCTCTCTTCAAAGAAAATATCCAAAGAAAAAAAATGCTAGTTGCACTACTTCAGCAGAAACAAAAGATGTCACTATCAGACACAAAAAGAGTTGAGCTAATTGAAGATTGGTCTGAAACTGTTCAGATCATGCCATCATGAAACAATAATGAATATTTTTTAGTTTCTTTCTTTATACAAAGGGAAACCACTGAAGAAAATCTGTGAAACTACTTTATCTGAAAAAAAAAACCCACCCAAATTCTGACTTACAAAGCTCCTTTCTTGATAGGAATGTTTATAGAAATGCTTCCAGGTTCCTGTAAATGCCCCTACATTTCACACTCATCGTATCATGTGAAGTTGTTGACCCTAAAGAAAATGCAGGGTGAATCATTAAACCAAAATGAAAGAAGAAGAATATGGAGAATAGAAAGTTTGTGAATTATGAAGACAAAACATAGCATAGAGTAGAACAAAAGGGGAAGTTTGCAATGCAGTAGATGTTGGAGGAAAAACAGCACATAAGGAAGATATTATCTCCCCACTCTCCTTGGTATTTCAATGGGGTTACATTAAGTGTGTTAGAAGGATGTCTAGTACCTTATGCACCTCAATTTTCATGGTTCTATTGAGGTCAAACTCCTGTTGCCGTTTTAGAAAGGAGGACTATGTTCATGCATTATAATCAGACAAATTTGTAGGGCAGTGCTTTCCCAGGAGCGTAGTTACCAGGAAAGCTGTATCTGCAGGCACAGCCAGACTCTTTCCATGTCCAGCTGGATTTGCTTATCCTGCCCTCCTGTTCTGGGTTACCTCCTCCAGAGACATTCTGGACTCGATCTGAAATCTTTGCCTGGGCCAACTTTCTCTGTTCCAGCTTTCCTGAGAATTTCAGCTGTTCTCTCTGTTTCTCAAGAGTGGCAGAGCAGAACATTGTCCTTGGGTTCTCCTTAGTCTTACTGAGATCAGCAGGGATATCAGCCGGAAGAAGTGTGCATAGCTGATACTCTTTATCCCTGCTTTCACATCTGTCTAGTCATCCTCTGATGCTCTTGTTCATACTTCTCACTGTTTGCTTCCTTTTTCTTTTTTTTCCCTTTTTCTCTTTTTTCTTCTCGTTTTCTTTTTCTTTTTCTTTCTTCTTCTTCTTCTTCTTTTTCTGTTGTGTGAGCACAATGTTCATAGAAGACGTAGTTCAAAGGAAGAAATTCACTGTCCCTCTGTCAGTCCCTTGGGGAATCTGTTCAATGCTCAGTTCAGCTGGAGACTTATATTCATTTCTCCGTGAGTTCCTTCTGCTCTGGGAAACTTTCCCCATTAGGGGAAAATCCAAGTTCAGCCACAAGTGGGGAGTCCCAGGCAGCTGGACAAGAAGAGAGGGGGGTGTAAAAGGACGTAGAAATTGCTTCAGGGAAACAAAAGCATCTGTGGGGACCATCTTCTGTGCATGCCAGTGGACATAACTGGGTCTTTGGAGACCTGTAGACTAAGCCTATTACTTGTTCCATGTTGAAACTGGCTACCTTGGACCCACGCCCTGGAAACAGGGAGTTTGGAAAGTTGGTGAAAGCAAGTTGTGGAAAGTGATGGGAATTTTTGCCTGATAAAACACTGGGAAAATGCTGACTGAACATGTTAGGAAGCAGCCAAATGAAGGAGTAATAGATGAGGCCTCTAATGTTTGCAGAATGAAAAAATAATACTCAAATAACTCAGGCACATTTGTCAGGGTGCAGAAATTTTATCTGCCACATTGGTTCATGAGCTAGTTGATAGGGAATATACTTGTATGTGCGTGATTACAGGAGCAGGTATGGCACAGTAGGAAGCCTGCTGTGTAGCTCAGCTGCTTATGAATATATTTAGAAGCTGAATCTATTCTTTCAATATTTATTTTAAGGACCAATTTTGATTAATGCTATTGTACCATTGATCTAGCAGATCACTAGGTCAGGTGGACATTATCCTCCACTATGTTTAGGATGAAAATTTAAGAATACATATACATCCATTTAGATAATTCGTCTTGTGACAACAACTCAAAGTCTTTTGAACCTCAACTTTGAAACTATCCAAACTAATGGAAATTTTTCTATTTCTTTCATAGGATCTTTTAACCAGATAATCATTATCTTGTTGAATGATAGTAGAAGTGTTAGTGGTCTAATCTTACTGAGGATGAAAGACAAGAGAGTATAGTGGTTTTAGTTTTTCCCATCTTAGGAAAACTGGTAGATAAGTGACAGCAGAAAATGTATTTAAGAGATATTCCAAGTGTTGATAAAAACATCAATCACTTCTGGCTCTCATAAGAACTTCCCTGAAAGATGAGAAGCACAGTTTTCTCTTCCTTATCTTGCAATCTCCTTAAGAGAATTGACTGTGTCACTCAGCAGAGTGTAGTGTTGCATTAATTATAGCATGCCACATAGCATGTAATGAGAGCTAACAGATTCATTTAGCTTCAGGAAAAAATCTCAACGTCAAATTACGTTTGTTTCTGTATAAGTGTGCATAATGTCTAGAATTCATATTTCTTAAGTGATTTCTATCACTGCCTAAATTTCTATCATTCCTAAATGTTTTTACATGTTTCTCTATATAGTAAGTGGCTATACAAAATATTTATAGATGCTCTTTTGTTGCCAATTCATGTTTTTAATTTCCAGCAATTGTAGGACATTTTCCTCTAGCTGTTCTTTTTATTGATGCTGTTCTAAAATGAAAAGCTTTTTTTCAGTCATGCAAGAGCATAATCACTTCACCTGATACACATTATATTCCAGTAGCAGCACGTGTATCTGTGTCGCTGCAGTGAACTGGATGCTGAGTTATAAAATGTATTTTTTAAAAATCTGCTCAGATACACAGGAGAACTCTGTATTTGTACTGCATTTGTTTGTTTGTTGCTTATTTGCCTTACTATGGTGCCCAGTCTGAAAATGTATGCTGAATGGTGTTGTGCCTGGAAATTAGAGTAATACTTATTTGCACAAGTCTGTGTAGCGCTTCGCCATTTTATTGAGTTATTTACATTATATTCATTTTACTTGCCTGTGGTGAAATAAGGAAGTTATTGATGGATCTAATCCTGTAATTAAGTATGATTAAATCATACATTTTGCTACACAATCATCTGAATTATGCAAGCATTTACAAACCTCAGCCAGTCTACTTTAGAAGCAAATTTCTTTTGGAAAATGTATAATGTACTGAAGTGTTAGTGGTTAGTAGTACTGAAGAATACCATAGCATCAATGCAAGGATAACATAGCTATTATTTATTCGCTTATCTATTCATTTACATGTATTTCAGGAACCACAAAACCCATTGCTATCGTCACTGTCCTCTCCTCTTAGAGCTTTATAATCTGTGAGTAACTCAAAGAGACAATGGAGGAACAGCTGGGTAGTGAAGAGGGAACTTAAATTGATCTCACTATAGTATAATTTTTTAGGACTCACAACAAAGCAATGTTTTAAAGGGAAATGTGAGGGAACACATAAGATAGAAGAAAATATGGAGGGGTACATCTCAAAATGTAACAGGTGGCTGTACCACAGGCAGTAGATACATTAGGGCTATACTGTGACAGATCCTAAAAACAGAAGACTAGTAGCATTCTGTTTGTAATGACAGAAAGACAAGAATAAGAGCAGAGGGGTCACAAGAAAGGAGATTAAATCAATTTATCAAGGCATAAAGTTCATCTTTGCTGAAATATTTGCATGATGCAGGATGGTTTTGTTAAAGCTGGGAAAAGAAGATTATTGCTAGCGTTGAGAGAATACATGATGAGAAACAAAACAATTACAGCTGGATGAACAGAAGAATGTTTTATTTAAGGATGTTATTCAGAAAGTATCTGCAAGATTTCTTTGTAGCCTAGCATGAGGATCAAGAGAGAAATCCAGGCTGAACATGGTGCTGATTTTATGGGCACAAATGATTGGCAGGATGGTGTTGTTTCCACTGTAAGGAAAAAAAAAAGGGCCAGGTGGGAAATTACTGGGGGAGGATGATTAACCATAATAAACTTACACTGATGATTTCACATCCACTGTGAGCTGTCAGAAAGACATGCTGCGTGGTTAGCTAAGTGAACATGATTCATGGCTAGAATGGAAACGTGGATTTGTAAGCTGTGAGTATGAAGGTGTTAATCGCACTGAGGGAGTAATTAGAAAAAAGGAGCAGAAGAGAAAGGAGCCAAAATGAACACTGTGTTCCTCTTAAAGTGCTGGAGGGCACTGAAGACATCCCCCAAACTGTGTTTGTGAGCTGCTAAAGAGGTGGAGAGAATGGAGACTCTGAAGCCAACGAATGCCAAACTTTCAGAAATACATGGCAGTTGTGTCGAGATGTGACAGATCAAGAATGAGATGACTGCAGCGCTGCAGTTGTAAGGTTCAGTTAAGAATTCACTAGAGGCTGTGGTGAAAATAGTTGAGTTGAATTCAGTTGCCAGGAACTGAACTGGAGGAGGTCTAAGAAGCAATTAATAAAATCAACTTTAGGTAGTCCTTCTCACAACATGTTCAACAAACTTGGAGTATCTGAAATCATTAGTTAGGTCTACTTGCTAAGTTGCGCCTCATTGCAAAATAATTCTGTAAGAAAGAGCTCTTCCATTTTCCAGTATCAAGCCTGCAGAAAATAGCTGTAGCTGACTAAAGGAGAAGACTAGTAGTATAGGACGAATTAGTCAAAAGAAGTTAAATACATGTAAGAATAAAAAACAAGCAGCTGGTTTGGTAAAAGTACAAAACAAAACAACCTCACTGATGAAATGCAAAGTTGTTGAAACAAATCCAAACTAGTGGAAGAACATGATATAATTGGTAGTGTTCAGAAAAATGTAGTTTAAAATCAAGAGGGAGAGCTATGACAACAAAGAAAGGTTAAGAAAAAAAGAGACAGGGAGTGATGCAAAGAGGTGTAAAATAGACCAAGAGCTGGAGGAGGGAAGGATCGTGGTAGCAGGTGAAGATGTTAAATGGGGAGAGCAGGAATAAACTTTCTACTTGTGAGGTGAGAAGAGGGAGAAAGCCAAAGAGAAAGCATGAGCAACTGAAAGTAAGCTAAAGCAGGGAAGAATATCACAGTGTATTTAGTCAATTATCACTTGAAAGAAATTGGTGGCTTCTGATATGATTTAGCACACATTCTGAAATATCCTTATAGAGCTCCCAACCAGAAAGGAGACACATTCTGTTGGACATTAGATTCTGGTTTTCACCTTAACGTTTTTGCCCTGTTTGGATTTTTCCAGTTACATCAATCTCTCTTCCCATCATCTTCTTTTTAATAATAAATTCTAGCTCTATGTTTACATTTCCTTTTTTCTTTTATGAAGACTAACGTTTTCATTTGAGAAAGAGTGTTAAAAGAGTTCACTTGTTCTGGATTGTTTGTCCACTCTCCAGATCTCATTTTATAAACCTGCCCTCTTACATTACAAAGTTCTTCTGATGGTTACAGGAATGAGTGGTCTTTCTACACTGAAACAGAGTGAAGCTACCGTTCATCTTTTCTTTCTAAAATGGTACCAGGAAGCTGCTGTTGGCATAGATTCACTCTGCTTCAGTCCTGTAAATTTTGTCTCTATTGATTACGGTAGAAGATCAATTTTTTTTTTTTTTTACTTCCTTATTCAGTTTAAAAGTCTTTTGAGAATTATGAGAAGATTTGCTTGAATGTGGACTGAAGAATAAATGGATGGATTTGAATGAAGAAATGAAACTTCGAAGTACTTGGAACACCACAAGACAACAAAACCAAACCAAATTTTTTGAAGTTTTAATTGGAATGCACCCAAAGCTAGTAAAACTTCAGTCAGGAGCAAAGGGTGAGAAAGGCTTTGGGAAGTTCCAGCAAAAGCTGAGATTTGGTTAAGGCTAACTTTCAATTTCCCCCACCCACATGTATCATCTGATATTCAAAAATATTCAGAGAAAAGAGAAACTGTATGGAAGATTATAGTTTCAGCTACATTTCCTACCCTTAATTTTAGGACGAAGTTTGAACGAGAAAATTTAGTCTCCTTGGCTCTCTCAGAAAGTAGGAATCTCCTCTAAAGGGCTGCAGCATAGAGAAAGTAGTATTTCTTAGAAGATTGGCTTTTAAAAATGAAGCAGTAAAACCTGTTATTCTTTTTCCTCATTTCTGCTTAAAACTGTTCACTCATTTAAAAGAGTGTCCATCTGGTCTTGCTTTGCAAACAAAATACATTCCTACAGCAAAGATCTTAAAGCCAGCATAAGCAGATGAAGAAGGGTAAGAGGGAGGAAACAGTGCTATCCTAATTTTCCTGAGGTGCAATTTTTAGCATGATCTTTGTATGTGATTACTCTCTAGACTTCAATAGAATAAGTATATATCAAAAGTAGCTTTAAATAAAGAATTCTACTTTCACAATGTAAATTAGACTTTTTAAAGTCTTAACGTGCTCCAGCTGTACTACTTTTGCCTCTAAACCAATTCATATGAAGCTCTGCAGTGTAAACCTACCCAAATGCAGGAAATAACCCCGAGTTTTCTGACTCTCAAATCCAGTATCTTTGCTGACACCCTTCCTGTCTTCCAATAAAAAAAAGACAGGATATAAGAACTGGGAGGGGAGCTAAGAACATGAAATGTTCTTCCCATGTAGCTTACAGAAATTATTTATGCAATTAATTGAGGAGCTTAACACTTTTAGCAAAAGGAAAAATAATAGGAAGAAAAAAAGTCTGTGATAATCTAGAATATATTAAATGAATTATCAAAGACTACAGGGAAAATCACAACAATTGATGTATAGAAGCAGATATAGTACTAAGTTTAAAACTCAGATCTCTGGCTCTGCGTCTTGGACCCCTGATGGCTGAACAGAAGGTATGAGTGTTAAGAGTGCTGATGTACAAAGGAAACACACCATTTAGATACAGATTGAATATGCAGGTTTACAGAGCTGGATAAGTAAAAGACGGCACATAATAGTGAGACTGAGCTGAAGATGTTTGTGTTGTCTTGATAACTGAGTCTGTGCAAAAGATGTTAGGGAGAAAGACTTAAAGTTTTGCCTGTGGTGTCATTGAAATGTTGGCAGACACCATGATAAAATACAGAAACAGAGTATTCACTAGGATGGCAGAGGAAGTGAAACAGATTTGAGAGAGGCTAAGGCTAGCAGTGAAGAGCTACTATCACCGTGTTTTTATATGAGATCTCTTAGCAGTAAGTGAATTAAGGAAAAAAGAAGCAAAATAACTGGATCTGAAAGTAATGCAGGCTGGAAGGGATCTCTGGAGGTTAGTTAATCCAAGGTGATGTTCAAATCAGGGCACATGCTGTAGTCAGATCAGGTTGCTCAGGGCCTTCCCCACTTGGGTTTTGGTTACATGCAGTCTCTCGGGGCACCTGTTTGAATGCTTAATCCCCACGCTGTGACCAAATGTGAGCCTCTACAGAGCTGTGTTGGATGCTGGAGAAAGGCACAGTTGTTTAAATTTGAAAGGATTCTGTTTGGAGGTTTTCTTTGGCTTTCAAAAATGCCTCATCATGCACAAACATCACCCTAAGCCAAATTCAGTAAAAATGCTGTTAATTTTGGTGAAAGCAAAATTAGGCTTACGCATTGTGGTTTTGAAAATTCTGCCCATAGATGACAATTGAAACTACTCTGAATATTAACTGTGATGGAAAAAATGCATAAGTACTAATATTTGAGACTGGGAGTTACAACTTATAATCTAGTAATGCCCCGTACTTCTGTAGGTGCCAGACCTGCTTGGTTTTCTCACCTCTGTGCCGCATACCCAAGAGCGACACCCTGCTCAGGGCAAGGCAGAGGTACTTTCTGTCAAAGGATGTCTCAGGGAGCCACAAAACAGTGAAACAATGGTTTGAATGTCACAGGCACACAACAAGCATTCAAAGCGTGTAGCAGACGTGCAGCATGTAGCTGAACAGCAGCCCAGGGTTGGTAAGTAAAATCTATAGTAGAAGCAGTACATTTCAGGCCCTAGGGAGAGACGTGCACTTTGCTAAATTAGAGATTAACTGCTGGGGTGCGCTATAGCTTCTTTAAAGTTTGCCTATCCAGATTTTTCTGCTGGGGTGTCAGCGATACAGGTGTGGTTGTGTTTTGAGGTCAAACTTTACCCCAACTGGTGCTAGGATGAAACTAAGATGTGTACCTGGTCTCAGGAACTGGGAAGTTTTCCCTCTGTTTCTTAATCTGGAGGTAACTTCAAGGGTGTTTTTCATTTCCAAGAAGTGTCATTCTTCTGACTTTGCTGCTGCCCATGTAACTCACAATTTCTCCCACATTTTTGTTGAAATAACCTTCTCTCTGGTCAGCCATTAAGCTAACACTGGGATATGGTCACTGAAGGTTCACTGCATCCTAAAAGGAGATCTGTGTCTGATGCAAAGAAGAGACAAATATTAGTTCAAACATGGCTCTAGTTTGAAGACACCATGGAATAATTCCACCTTCTCTAGGGACAGTTGACATAATCAGTTGGATTTATGACCAGAGAAGTTTTTTTTTTCCTCTGATTTGATCTCTGTCCATCTTATAGTCATGACCAACTAAAGGAGAAAATGTTTTATTTCTGTGTGAAAATAATGTCTTTTGCAGCAAGGACTTCTGCAGTTTAGCTCAGTTATAAATGCCCCCTTCTTTTGTTCCACTGTGTATTCCAGTCACCCTGAAAACAGTGAGTTTGCCTAGGAAATATTAAGGGTCATAATATCATCTTCTGGAGAAAAAAATCAAGAAGGAAAGAAGTCATCTTAATTGATATTACTGATGATGACCAACATGAAACCCTACTTCACAGTGTAGAACTGCGCCTGAGGCATTAATTTTGAATTTATAAAGCTGAACAATACTTTTGCTGAGCTCTATGAGCAGTGGAGGCTTCTGTACATAAAAGATTTTGAGTCAAATGAAGCACATAAGAACAGTTGTGCCTGGTCAGACTGGATGTCCTTTTAGTCCTTTTCCACTGATGGCATCCCTCCCAGATGCCTAGGAGGAAATAAAAAGGTGAGGTGAGATTATAGGACAGCTTCTCCAGAATATTCTTCTAGCCTTCAGTAATATGCAGCTCAGAGACTTCCAATGCTAAAGGCTCTCCTATTTAGTGATCCTTTATGGATTTTTGTATTGCTTATTGAACCTTAGTGCACACAGTCTTGAAGCAAGGTCAGCCACCATTTAACTAAAAGTTTAAAGAATCACTTCCTTTGCTCTGGACTGTCCTCTGGAAGCTTTATTTGATGCCCCTTAGCACTTGTAGTGGAAAAAAAAGCTAGGAACAGCCATTACCCATTCACTTTCCCTATAGCACATTGTTTGTTAGATCTCTGTGCTTGTGCTTCTTCAGCCATCTCTTCTCCAAACTAGAGTCTGAGTTTCACACAGCAGCATGTTTCATACTCGTGGAGACTTCATGTACTGGAGCTGACTGTCATCTTTTGGTTTCCAGTAAAACATAAATTCCATTTGGGAGTTTTGAAGGCAGACATAAGTAAATGCAACCACTTTTATTAAAGGTCTATTTCAAATTTCTTCTCAGAGCAGAGATACACTGAATTTACAGCATGGACTGGATATCATAGCTCCCATTTCTCAAGAGTCAGTGCTCTGCCGTGTTTGGTTTCTTGCAGAATAGAAGAATATACTAATATTGTTGCTTGTATTCTAAAATAATCCCCAGTCAGAGAGAATGAACCCAGAGAGATCTACATATTTCAGAGGGCATCCTGCTACTAAGTAAACTGCCCACCAGAAGTATTTCAGCTGGAAATACTCTATGATTTCTTCTCTATGATCACTCCTGTGAGTGTATAGTTATGTATAAGTGGAGGAGGCTTCAGAGAGGAGAGGACAGATGGGACAGTGGAACAGCTGCTATCTCTGTTTGCTGTGTGAACACTTTCCCTTGAGCTTCTTGGAATTGATATTTCAAGCACCTGGACCAGCATCAGCTCACTGCTCAGGTGTAATTCATACCAACAGAGAAAGCAAAAATTTGCCTTGAGAAAGTCACAGAAATGAGAACCACCCAGGGTATTTGTATCCCAGTACCTACGACTTCCACTATCTCTACTTTCTACATCCTTTCAAATGAAGCCTCTTTGTAAGAGTGACGTGTGGAAACATTAATTTGCTCATCTCTTTTGTTTCTCTTCCTGTTGTTTGCAGGGGTCAATGTATTAGATTAATACAGTTGCTAGCCTTTTGCAAATCAGAATCATTAAGGTTGGAAAAGACTACTAAGATCATCTAGTTCACTCATGAAACGTGTCATAATCCTACTGACTCCAAGAGGTGGAATGAAGTTGAATCCAGAGAAAGTGTTTAGATTTGTGTGTTGGGTTCATTAAGTTCTTCAGATTTGGAAAATCTGCATCTGTTTCTAAACTCTGGCATTTCAGGCATGTTTTCTGGGCAGTATATCTCTGGAGCCACATTCATGAGAAGCGATCTTGTAGTCTGGCTGCCCCAGCTCATTTATGAAAGTAGTTATGTTCTAGTAGCATTTGTCTTTGCTATTTCTTTTCTGCTGTGATATTTTATGTTCAGCCCTGCAGATTACCTGGTGCCATTAAGCTACAGCCATTGTAGCTTAATTGTATTGTTCTGTGGTGTTTCCAATTTGCATGGAAAATTATTCATATTAAAAACCCTCCATTGTTCATGTCTTATCTTCCTCGGTCATGTTGGAGGGCTATTCAATACAAGCCCTACTATCAAAAGGCTTCTGTATACTTTCAGGCATTAAGTGATTTGCCTTTGGTGAATTCAAATGAATTCAAGGCTTTTAGGGACTTACGTGAAATCAGCCAGAATTCTTCACATTTTCTTAATTTCCCCTCAGGTCCCATTGTCCAGTTTTGCCTCTGATAGCAGGCTTTGACCTAAATGCCTCTACTAATGCTGAACCATGTCTTGTTTCAGAGCGAGACAGCTTGTCGTTCTGTGTAGAGATGGATTTTATGCAGTTTACAGTGCAAGGGAAGGGTGGAGATCATGTTAAAATGTTGCATTACAGTTACCACTTGAATTCAGCAAACATTTTTGGCCTAATCCTGCATGCACTGCAAAGGAGATTCTTTTGTTCCTATGAACTGACAGGATAATCATTGATCATGTGAAGAGATGAGGCTTTTAGGTTCATTGCCATATTCCCCCATCAGTATACATAAGATAACGCTCTGGAAAAAAACAATGCTTTTCAGCAATTGGGTTCACGAACGTGTTTATCTAATCTTCGCAAACTGCTGATATGCTCATATTACAAGACAAATTTAATATTTGATCAATATAATCCAAACCACAGAAGCAACACTAACATAAGTTGTAGTGTCTTTTACGTAGCTACGGAAAACTCTTAACATGTTTTTAGAGTATAAGGGAGTGCTTAGAAAAACATCAAAGCATCTTTTCAGTTGCTGTTTAAAACCACTCTTGTTTCGCAGTTTTTAAGCACTATCACTCAGCACCAGTTTTGCTTCCTAATGTTGATTTGCTTTCAGCCGAGCTTTTGTTTCACAAAGTTTGTGAAACACACCTGCCTAAATACTTTAGCAATATGGAGCAAATCTGAAAATGGCTCAGTATCTATTATTTCATAACTGAAACCTAGTCAGGTTTCTTTTGTATTTTAGTGCGATATTGTAAGCCACACAGGAAACCTACCTTCATTTCTATAGTGACTTATTCTAGAATATTTGGTCAGATATTATCAACTATATAATATATTAAAATTACTCATTGTTGGCACCACTCCTAAATTCAAGCCCATCTATGTGCATTATAGCTCTATCCGGGTATTCAAAAAGATTAAAATGAGTTTCATTTTCTGCCAGACGACAAATAAAGTAACCATCAAAGCAGGTAAAGCCAAAATAAAAAGAAAAAAAGACAGTGTGAAATTTTCTGAAATGTCTTCTTTCTTTATTTACAAAAAGATTAGGTCAAGTGATTCTTTTATGACAAATGGTGTTCCTGTTCCTACCGACATCAATGACAAAGCCTCATTGACTTCACTGGCAGCATAAGCTGTTCCAGTTAGGCAGCACAAACACAAACCCTGACTGTGCTTTAGCTGACTTCAGTGTAAATCTGCATTAACCCTACTCAACTTTTGTCTAGCTAGAATTTGACCGTTCTTGAATTCCATCTAAGTGGGTTTGACTCTTTCTGATAAAAGTACAATCGTTAATGATGAAGAGAGAAGGGTTTTTACTTACAGGAGCAGATTCAAAGATATGAGTTAATGAAACCAAACTTAATAATTATACAGATTAGCAGAATATTCAGCTAGTGTCATCAGCATTGCCAGATGGATTTCAGTGAAATATACTGCTTTTTCACACACAGTGGTCTGGTAGACTGCACAATTTTCTTAGGTCAGGAGAAGCTTAGACATACAGAAGACTAAATACTTTCTGATCTCAGAGACAAAACGTTTCACATTTTCTCACTCCCCATCCTTCTCCCCATTCCAGTTTCCCCCAGCGTTTGTATGTTGGTGATTTTCTGAAACCTTTTCACAGGATTCCCCCCATCCTCAAGAGCTCCATAAAAAGTCTGAGTTTGAAGGAATGTCCCTTTATGAGTTAGTAATTGGTTTGGGGATGAAAAGCAAACATGGGAGCTACTGATCATTTTTCACAATTCAAGGAAGTTAGAAGAAGAAGACAGGGAAAGGAGACTGTGCCAGACCCTACTTTGTCCAACACATTCCCAAATGGGCTGGAAAAGATGGTGGATAGCCAAGGTGGATGATGATAAAAAGTCATTTCCACTAGTCAAACAGAAAAGCTACCTGAGAAATTAGCACAGGGATTTCACATCAACTGCTCGAGTAGTACAATAGTAAAGAAAATACAATGCTGATAAATGCATCAGTGATAATTGTGCATCTGTTAAAAATACAGCCCTAGGAAATGCAGATAGTTCTGAATGAGCAGTTGACATTCAACAGAGAGATCTTGGAGTCACTGTAAACATTAATATTAAAAAAAACTAACATCAGCTTAACATTCAGACCAGGGATTGGGTGTGGTTCTTGGCTCAAAAAACTAAACTGCTGGTAGCTAGAAACTGGAAGATATAAAAGGGGAAGGAACCCTGTGTACTCACCCAGTTTCCCATAGATATCCATTACTTGTCACTCTTGAGAGATGTTGAGCTACATAGGTCTTTGCTATGACCTACTTCATCTGCTTTTATATCCTTGTGTAAAATGAACCGTACAAGAGAGTTGATCTGAGCTGGAGTCACAAAGGAAAGTGAAACTATAGAGAAGTATTTGACCTGAGAGCCAATGCTGCAAGTCCCAGGCAAAGGACCGAAGGATCACAACAAACAAAAAAGCCTCAGAAGAGACCACAAAGACACCCAAATTAACCTCCAGCAGGTTAGAAGCTTGCTAATTGTTGCTGTTGCTTTAGCATGAGGGATGACTGAGACTCCAAAATACCAGAATAAAACACAGAAACACTTGATGAACTCAGAGACATCTGTGAACAGTACATCCTGGAACTGCAGAGTGTCCAGTAGGTGCAGAAAGAGACAGGCATCAGCTTAATGAACAGTGTTTACAGGGAAGACAGCATCTTCCCATTGGAAAGACACTGCTTGAAAAGAAAGTCAAAGAACTGTCAACTTTAAAGCAAATGGAATCCATCCCAGACTACTAATTCTTTTCTTCTGTTACATAACTTTACTGTTAAATTGATGATTGTGCCTGTTGAGCTAGACAAGGCATATGGAATATTATGTCTGAAAATGTCTTTAGTTTAATGAATTTAAGCCATGTGCTGAAAAGCATGGGTTTACATTTCAACATTGGATGTGCTTCACTGGGCCACGTCAGTGAGATACAGTTTGTCAGCAGCTGATGCTTTGCTCAGCAGACACTGCAGTGCTAGAAGGCAATGTTAGACAAACAGGATTTGCAGAAGCACAGGGAGAAGGAAGTCCAGGCAAACAGTAACATTTGAAGCCTTGACATTGTTTCTACTTCCAGAGCTTGACATAATTCACATCTGTAATCATACTGATCCAGTCATACAGATGCAATCTTACTTATCCAAGATGCTAGAAGTTATGCCTCAGGTGGCCATATACTTATGCACAAGACACATTTTTTTACACCTAAACACCAAAATATTTTGTCAGAGAAAACAAAATACAAGATGGAGAATTGGATGGAGCTTTAACTGCTTTCAATTTTCCAAATATAGGAAATATTAAGACATATCCCATTAAGCAGAAACTATTGGGAAAATGACATTAGAATAAAGATCTCTACCCAGCATTTTGGCTGGAGGTAGGAGGTAATTACTGAATGCCACAGCCTACATTGTAAGTATCGTGTGATTTTGGGAAGGTTGGCGAACTATCTGTCTCCTTGCACTGACCACAGCTGCTTCTGGGCTAGTGCAGAGATTCCTCTTGACTTGGGCAGATCATATAGTAGTAATTCTCAGCTGAGGTGTGAACACCTCACTGGTGGTCACCAAGCTTCTGTGGGAACTTCAAAACTGATCTCTTTCTACTCCAAAGAGTTCCCAGGGATTATGTAAGAGAAATTCAGTGGATATTGTGGTCTACAGGCTTCCTGCAGAAAGGTTTTGTGAAGACCCGGTCCCCCTAGGATTTCACATACATGACCTGGAAGCAGTGTTTAGGTTATTATAAAGCTGTTCTTCCACTGGAGAACACTTTGACACGTGCCCAGAGAAACAAATACATACCTTGCTTATCAAAGAAATGTGTTTGGATATTTTCATTCACACTCAACAATGGACTATTCTTAGTAACCAATAGTATACATGTGTCACACAGTATGCTTGCTGATTGCCTTGTTGCTATTGAAATATGCATTTTGCTTTTAGGGATCAAATATTTTACTTAAAAAAAAATAAAATCCTGTATTGGTAGAAAATGATGTACTCTTTTTATAACATCTCACAGTGAAAAAATAAAGAGACATATTGGGACCAATTTCTTTCTTATATAAGCATTGGAGGTGAAGGTGTCAAGTTGACCTGGTAAATATGTGGAACAAAATCAAAGCAGTATGAGTGATGTTTTAAAGGTTTAAAAATTATGTATATTTTAACCAGTTAGTGAAACCAGAATTTTCAAAGCCTATTATTTTTTCTATTTCTATCTTCCAAACATTTAAGCCAACTAGCCCACGGCAATCCCAATATTGACACTTTGCAATCCCTCATTATTAAGATGGATTAACTTTTATTAAAGCCATAAGTACATACAAACAAAGTGACTGCCGGCGGGTTCACAGATACAGAAGTGCCATGTAGTTGTCATGGCAGCTGACCTACATCTAAATGATCTTGTACAGATTTCTCAGCCATTGTCTAGCGTTGTTCTTCCTGTTTGAATCATCAGTTCCTTTTTTGGGAGATGTGCCTTCCACAAAACCCTCCTTTGTGCTGCTTTGGGCTCATCTGGTGGCTCAGCCCTTCCATCCTGGCACACTCTGTATTCTGTTGGTGTTGTCCATTAATGGAAGGGGTGGGAAGAGAAGAGCGAGGCAGCAGGAGACTATGGGCTCCCAGCTACTCTGGCTGTTGCAAGCAGCTTTTGAAAGCTGAGTTTTGCTGAAGTAAGCCACAGTGGCAACTCCCTTCAGTTTCAGTATGTAAAATATTCTGCCACACCATTGTTTGTGATGGAGTTACTGCATTTTCACAGTGACATAATAGAAGCCAAATTTAGCCTTAAGACTGTGAATTTATAAAATGATGAATGAATTCTCCTCTGCAGAATACATGTCAGTAAATCAGGGTGCCATCTTTTCTATCCAGAAAAACAGCTCTAAAATGCTTTAGCAATGTTTATGAGCACAATTACCAAGTAGAAGTTTTCAAAGTAGAGGCAAAGAGTCTTCCACGCTCTTTTCCTTCCACTGAACACCCTCTCAGCACACTTAGAAAATAAGACCAATGCTATTTATTAATGTTAAGGTTTTGTGTTGTTTATTTCTGGTGAAACGGTTCCTTCCTGTCAAATCAGCCTGTTTCAGAGGAAAACTATTTCCAGTTAGCCATCCTTTTTGTCCCCCTTCTTGCCACCTCTGAGAACTGAGCTATGACGCCACTTCAGGGGAACCCAACCCAGGTCTTATCAGTTCCTGGCAGATCATGGATAGCTGAGATGCCTCCTGCTTATGGCTGAACGCTTGCTCAGCAATCCAGGGTTTACAGAAAGTGAGACCAAAAGATAAGAAGAGAGTATTTACTTTGTTGTTTTTTTTTTTCAACATAGAAAGCTCAACATACTATCGAGGCAGAAGTTTTGTCTTTTTTTCTTTAAGAAGGCTTAGTTTCAGTATCAGTGTGCTTCTGTTTGTTTGTTAGTTTTAAGGTAATTGCAAAGACGATTATTGCTGAACTCTGCACCACCAGATAGCATTTGCCTGCAAGTCAAGAAGTAGAGTTTACTCAGTTTACCATCCTCAAATCACAGAGAGGTAGAAAATTTCCCAGATCTGTAGGATTATGTGACATTCTAAAGTGAAGTCTCTTTTCAAGGATACTGAAAGCTATGAGATTTGTCAAGACCTTTTTGCTCTTATTTGCAAGTTGGTTTGTTCAGTCCAATCATCTAGGGATTGCTTGCTTTTTAAAGTGGACTTAAAAACAATGCAGATATTAAGCACAAGAAAGATCTTGAGGAGAGACCATCAATGATCAACTGTATGTTGATTCAGACCTGCTGAATGAACATCAAGGATTATGTGATAGTTTCTTAAACAACAGTGAAGAGTTAGAACAACCAGTTTTTGGAATAATTGGCAAGAGAGACTAATCTGGCAACAATACCAGGATTACCCCTCTAGAGTGGTGGGGAAGAAAAGTAGATAATACATACATCATGGTAAATGTTTAAGATACAAGTGCGTTTCTTCCCACTGCTTTTGAATCTCGGTATGTTACACTCTCCCACTCTGATTTTTGCTCTGTCACTGTAGAAAGCTATACACATACAGTAAAATTCTAATAATGGAAAACACTGCAGGCTGAAGGGAGTCATGAAACTTGAAAACAAAACAGAGAAGACTGCATGACACTTCCCATTCAGAAAAATGTCAGATGACTAAGCAAGATGTACTTGTATTCCATCTGCATTGCCTAAGTCAATGTAACGATTTCATGTGCATTGCCCACGCAAAGTATTTTTCAGGCCTCTTGGCAAAGGACAGAAATACTCTCCTGTTTTTGGATAATAGAAGTGATCATGCAAGACTTTCAGCATATTGAGCACAGGGGTTTCCAGCTATCATGGACCTCTTAGCACAACTGCAGTAATCAGGGATATTGTTAATTGTTTATCCTTTTGTCTCATGAAGAGAGACCATTTGCCAGAGTTGCTGGCAAAAAACTCCTTCACTTAGGAGGCAGAATGTGTTTAGTAGTTATTACAGCAAGCTGTGATTCATACTCTTTGGACCTCAGTCATATTTTGTGCGTTGTCAGAATAAAGCAAATTGCATTCTGGAGAGCTTTGCCAATGAAATATTAAAGCTAATATCTGATAGAGCTCACTGCTACGCTTTTCGGAAGGACTGAGGAGGAAGGGAGGAGAGAAGTGAAGTACATTAAATCGGTAGCTATCCTTCCAGCCTTCCAAAGAGCTGATCTGATGCTTTTGTGGCTAAAGACGTGACATACACCACAAACTCTGTGTAACCTCATGAAGAGGGAGATACAGGTGTGTGTTTGCTGTGAGCTACAGCAGGACCAGGCGTGCTGGTCAGTCCTAGAGGCTGTACGTGAGGTGTCCCACTGTGAAGCCAAAGTCGTGATCCTAAACGGTCCAGGTTGAAGCATGAGAGGGCTTCCTACTAACAGGCTGACATGGTCCCATGGAAGAAACCAAAGTATGTGGAAGGCAGGGGGGCTCTGAGCCTTCCCTTGTATGGGTTGAGGAGTAGCTCAGAAGAGCTCCCAGGTCTACTCAGCCCAGATACAAGAGTGACCTGGCTTCAGTAGCCCATGCTGATTTATTTCCTCTTACAACTGAGGATAAGACTACTCAGCAAACCTCTTGCTAGCACCCTGCCTGCCAGTCACTTGGCATACCATTGCCATGGGTGTTGTCTCAAACCCACCTGGAAGCAGCTTGACAGTCCCACATCAGCTGCCGCAGGCTGTACTCCTCCCACAGTGCTACCCTCAAGCATATTCCCTTCCCTTAAAACTAAGCATCTGTGGTGATGACATGGCTGTGTGAAGGCAAGAGTTTTCTAGATCTCCAGTCAGGTGTCCCAGTTTACAAAATGATGGCTAAACTTCAAGTGTGTCAATGCTTCTGTAGGAACTGCACCAGCTTTTGAAGATGCAATTGAATGACAAACCACTGCTGGTTCCATGGTCCTACGTCTCTGAGCTAGGTCACCATTGGTCAGACAAGTGTTGGGGCTGCTTCAGAGGCACTCATGTTGCTGAGGGTGGCATGGAGGATGCATGGATGCCTGTCCAGAAACAGCCAGCTTTAGATGCAGCTGGTGATTGTAGCATTGTTCCCCAAGAGCCATGGCAACCACTGCCTTTAAGTAAGTGTACTTCACCACTCTCTGTCCCTTATTCCAGGGCTCATCCATCAATTAGAGGCACTGCTGCCTCTTGGCATCACCATTCTTTCACCACTTGGCCTTGTGGAAGCATGTCCTGCAGACAGACGGTATCATGGCATTGGAGAGCATATCTGAGGAACAGGTAACATATGGAGAAGAGAATGATCTCGGGAGACCATACTGTGGTCTTCTGGTATTTGAAGGGAGTTTATAAGCAGGAAAGGAAGTGACTTTTTACATGGTCTGATAGTGATGAGGGGGGATGGCTTTAAACTAAAATAGGGGAGATTTAGGAAGAAATGTTTTACTCAGAGAGTGGTGAGGCACTGGCACAGGCTGCCCGGAGAGGTGGTGGATGCCTCATCCCCGGAGATGTTCAAGATCAGGTTGGATGGGACCCTGGGCAGCCTGGTCTGGTGGGTGGCAGCCCTGCCCACGGCAGGGGGTTGGGGCTGGGTGGCCTTTAAGGTCCGTTTTAACCCAAGCCATTCTATGATTCTGTGATCCATGTAGTTCTGCTATTGCACATATTTTATTTTAGTATAATACTTATGTGAGAACAGTAATGGTGCAAACGCCTACAAGAGGATGTTTTTAAGTATTTACGTAAAATATTATCCACGCGTCATACTGAGGCTTGCAGAAATGCATAGGGCACCTGAAGGCAGTACAGCCGCCTGCCACTGCCCTTCCCGTGAGCCGCTCAGCCTTTCACAGCGACGGGCGGACGGCTGGGCCCGCGCTCACCCACGCCCGCAAGGGCGAGGCGCAGCCGCCCGGTGCTACAGGTGGGGCGGCGCCGCGGGGGCCGCCGGGAGCTGTAGTTCTCGTGGCGGAGCGGCGCGGCGGCCCGACTACAAGCCCCAAGGCGGCCCGCGCGCCGCGGCCGTACCGCACGTGGGGCGGCGGCGGGAGGCAGTTCCCGGCGGCCCGGCCCCGCGGCTCGCCGCTCCCGGGGGCGGCCGAGCGGAAACCCGCCCGCCCGGCGGGGCGGGGGTGATGCGCCGCGCCTCGCCCCGCCGCCCTCCTCGTTAACAGTCCGCTCGTGCCCGGCCGCCGCCGGCCAGCCCTGCCCCATGCGCGCCGCCCCGCCGCCCGCCGCTCGCTAGCCGGCAGCTGCCGAGAGTCCCGCGCGCCGCCGGCGGGCGGCTGGCGTAGCCATGGGGAATGGCATGAACAAGGTAACGCCGCTCGTCGGCCTCGGACCCGCGGGCGAGTGCGTGTGCATGTGCGCGGGGGCGGCCGCCTCCCCTCCTTTGTCTGGTGGCGGCACCTGGCTGCGGAAGAAAGGCGGCGGGCGGGAGGGCTTTCCCTCGGCTCTCGGGGTTTTTTCGGTTTCCTTCTCGTTGTTTTTCCCTCCCCTGCGAGGCGGGGGGAAGGGACGCGGCCGCGCGTACTCCGGGCGCGCTTCCTGCCCGGCCGCGGCCCGCTGCGGGGGGGAGGGGGCTCGGTTTCGGTGGTGCCAGCCCAGGGGTTCCCCGCACGGCGCCCCGGGAGCGGCCTGCGCAGCCCCGAGCCCTGGCTGTCACCCGCCCGCCGGGCAGGAGAGCCCCGTGGAGGCTGCGGTGAGGCAGGAAGGTGGATCTGCGCTGCTCAGGGTGTTGGCCTCTCGGCAGCGGGGGCTCATTGTCAGCGCTCGCTCCCCTGGCGCCTTGTGCGGTTATCGAAGGACAGCTGCGGTTCCTGTCAGCATCTCTGCCTCTGTCTTAGAGGCAGGTTTGGAGGGGCGGTAGCTAGCCTGCTTCAAGGAAGAGAAGTTGAGTCATCTCCTCTGTCGAACATCCTGCTCCGAGCGCTTTGGGAGTAGCCTTGTGCTGAGCGTGGCCTCCTCACCAGCAGCAGAGCTGGAGATGGGCACCTGGTGAGCTGCTGCGGTGGCTCTGTGCTGCTGCAGTCAGGCTGGTGAACGTCCTGCTGCTTGCTGCTCCTCCTGCGTGGGAGTGCCCCCATCCTATGGGCAGACACCTTGGGATAAGAGAATCTAGGCGGGGAGAAGGCCTGGCTGGTGAGTCCAGCTGAGTGGTAGGAGTAACACCTCCCCTGTCCTTCTCGCCAACTTTTGGTTTTAAAGTCTGGGGATAGAATCATTTGAGTTGGAAGGGACCTTCAAAGGCCATCTAGTCCAACTCTCCTGCAATAAGCAGGGACACCTACAGCGAGATCATGTTGCTCAGAGCCCCATCCAACCTGACCTTGAGTGTCTCCAGGAATGGGGCATCCACCACCTCTGTAGCTTCTCCTTGGAGGTACCCTTCCCAAGTGGCCAATGAGGAGTAAATACAGCTGGTAACACTGGTAGTATTTTTCTAGGAAAGTTTGAAGTTAACCTGCCACTCTCAGTATTTTTATGTGGGATGCTACTGTTGCAATCCAGGGGAAGAAAGCCTATTCTCAGCCCCTTGAACCTGAGCGCTCTATGCTCTGCATCTTGCTTCGGCACTCTGTGAGCAGTCCATGACTCAGGGAAATTTGGTCATTCTGGATCTGTTATGTGCTGTCCTGATGTGTTCCAACCAGAGTGCTCAGGACAAGCAGAGCACCACGCTGGTTTTTCTCTTCTCTCTTTCCTCTGTAACCAAGAGGATGAATCCTCCATTGGTCTGGAGGAGCTGACTCCTTTAAGGAGGCCACGGTCATGCTGGGTACTGGCCGTCAGGGTTTATTTTTGCAGGGGTCCCGTGTGCAGGTCTGGTACTTGCCACCTTCAGAATGTGCCCCTAGGTCATCTGTTCCTTTTGATCTTGTGAGTCAGCGAAAGCCAGAGAGGTGAAGAGAGGTGTGGACTAACCAGCTGTTGAGGTACTATTTGCTCAGCTTGGTGTAGTCTGTCAATACAAATTGCCTTAGTTTCCAGCTGAAGTGGTGTGGATTTTTTTTGGTCGGTTTTTCATTTTTGTTTTGTTTTTGTGGCAGAGTTGTATTTTGTGATAAAAGGAAAGTAGCAGTTTATCCAATGCGGGATTATTTCATTTAGAGAATCTCTTTGTACTGAAGCCAAGGAAAGAGGATTAGTGTTGACCCGTAATGGGGTATGGTAAGGAAAACTCTGGAGACTGCTACAGCTGCTGTTGCTGCTCTTGGATGCTGAGCCTTTCTCAGTGGCATGGTCCCCTCCTCTTTTTCTGTCACACGATACTGATGTATATAATACCAAGTAGTAATTGCAACTGACTTTATGTGGCCATTAGTGTTGATTGGAGGGCTTGAGGCCTGGCGTTCTTATTTATCTTTAATTATTACTTTCCTCTGTAAAATTACCCATGTTTATTTTTTTCTTAAGCCTGTCCAAGTGTCCTGATTTTTCCCAAATTAAACCTAAAGCATTGGTTTCTAATGCGATTCTTGTTTTGTCCAGAGAAAAGGAATGGTCTACAGACTACATTGACTTCAAACTCATCTCCTGGGTGCTATTAATTTTCAGTGCTTAAGTTTAAATTTTTTAAAAATCTTTTAAGTAGAGAATGAGTAATGAGATTGGTCTTAGGTAATTGTCTGGGTGGCCTTATTTGTCTTTACACTTAATGTCTAACTTTGACTTGTATTCAAAGGTCAAGTTAAGTCTGTGGTTGAAAATGACAAAGACGTTTTCCAGGAGCTGAAGTCTAGTGACTGAAACAGTGATAGAGGTCGTAGTACTTAGATTTGGCTGGCTGTGAACAGGACGTACTTAGTGAAGAGTTTTTCCTGGGTTGGTCCTTTGTCCTGTTACGGTTAAACGCCCGTTATTCATACAGACCCTCCTGAAGGGGCGAGTTGAGTGTTACTGCTACAAAAAGAGCAGGTAGGCTGTGTTCATTGTAGGAGCTGATTCATGAGAAATGTAAATCAGTGTGGACGGTTGCATCTAGTTCTGTGGAAGACAGCAGAGCTGTGCCACTTAACACCAGCAGCAGCAAATCCCTCTCCCTTGCTGGCTGATGAGGTGGGCTGCTCTGTTCCCCCTGCAGGCTAATGCGGCATCTCTTCAGAAGCCCGATGAAACTTTTCCCGAGCACCCGTTGTTACCAACACATTTAGAAGCAGCGTTGGGCAAGGAATTGGATGGCTCTATACTGAGTGCCTGTCCACATGGGAGACAACGGCAAAATCGCACTTCAAGCCATTTTTTAGAGAAGTGTATTTTCCAAGAGGACTGGTAAGAAGTCTTAGCAGTCCATGGTAGGGCTCTGAGGTCATGCATGGTGAAGAACGTGAGCCGTTCTCATGGGAGATGTGATCAAAGGCAGGCGTTGCTCTCCTTGTTGTTGATTATACAGTCTTCTGCGTCTGTTATTTAGTCCATGGTCATTTTGTCAATGTTTCGGGTGATAGAAAGAGGCTACTGTTTTTATTCAGAGGGCAGAGGTTGAAAAGTTCACAAAAACAACCACCTTATGTTTTTCTCCTCTGACTCCCACCCCTTCTCTCACACACTCCTGGCAGCCATCGGCCTTCATTGTGCACAGCCTGGAGTTGCAGTTGCTGAAGGCAGTGTGAGATGACACAGCTGAAAGTTCCCAGCCATAGTCTAGTGCTGAAGTATTAGTCAGCACAGTACGAAGATTCACTTCTTTCCAGGTAGCTTTCACCCATAGTCATGTTTCTTGCTTCTAGAATGACTAGGACAACAGGGCAACATCTGTCCTTGGTTACACGGCGTCCTAATTTTCCACCTAGCATGCAGCATTGCTTCACAATGCACGAGTGCAAATGCAAACTTCTGGATTTTTCTGCTTTTGCCAGCAACAATCTAAAAAGCCTCCATTTTAAATTCCTCCACCCTGGCGTTTCTTGGTATCTCTTTAATTTATAATGTCTAACTTTAATGATGGGAGTTTAAGCTTTCATGATTTCTTGAAAGCACGCTTTTGATGCAGAAGTAATGTCCTGGAGCCTAAAGTGCTGTAGCGTAGTGGGGATGTGATTTGAGAATTCTGTTGCAGATAAAGTAGCAAGGCTATTTAGAATTTCAAATAGAAAGGCTATTAAATTTATTTGCTTTTTAACATAAGCTAAGGGGGTTGGCTGGCGTGGCCTGGTTGGTGAAATTGATTCCTAACTAGACTTACTTTTGCTTTAGAGCATGCAAGGGCCCCAGAGCAGCCATCTTTTAATAGTGGCTGCAGACTTGAGCTCCCTGCTTGGAGCTAGTGTGTCACGCCATGATCACCCAGTGGAGCCCAGAGGGAAGAACACTTGCACAAAGCTGCAAGGGAGCGTGTGCATCGCTGGAGCTTTGCTGGCTTTTGTGAGGCTAGGTAATAATAGTGAACACAACATTTTTATCTGGGGGAAAGCCACGGTGTTAGGACAGACTTGAAGCAATTTCACAGGTCCTGTTGGCCTAGGCATGGTGCTCTGGGTTGCCTTTCAGCAGGCAGGCTGCTGCGAGGGGAAGGCTCGAGCGATAATCCCTGATGAGAACCTGCCATGGCTTTTGGAACTTGGCGGCTGCTGGACGGAGCAAAACGGGTGGAGTTTTACCTTTAAATAGCCACACTCGAGAAGCTGTTGCTGCTGTTGTGATGACACATGGGTGTTGCTAAGGCTTTCGGAAGCCAGTGCTGACATATCTGTATTGGTGGTATGCTTTGCATGCACCGAAGAAAAGTGGATCATGTGCTCTCACTGCCACAGTTCTGCTCCCTTCAAAGGATGCGGGTGTGGGTCAGATTTTTCAGGTGTCAGAAAATGAAATTTTTGGCCAGAAAGCATGTGCTTGGTCTGCTTGTTTTATTTTTATGCCCTTAGTGCCATTCCCAAGTTGGGAGGGGTAGCACTGCGGTGTTTACCCATGTGTGTGCACAGGGCCAGCCCTCAGGTTGACCTTGGTGCTCACGAGTTAAAGAAAGTCCTATAGCAGAGACCTGCACAGGCTGCTAGGTGCAGTGGTGTGAGTGGGCAGATCTGGGAGAGGAAAATGCAACTCACAGACTGTAATTGATTCTCACTCTGTAAATGCGCAACTAGCTGGGTGCAGTGATTTCCTCCAGCGAAGATTCCAGCAGTGCTGTATCCCCCACTTGCATGGCTTTGCACCTCGAAGGTCCCTCAGGATTTTGTGTTGCGTTGCTTTATCCAGCTTGCTTAGCAACTTTAGGCAAATTGCCTTCTCTTTTTGAAGTTTCGTCATTAGTTAACTAAGTGTACTCTTATCATGCCATGGGGGGGGGTTGGGATGTGCTGTGAGGCCCACTCCATGTTTGTGAAGGGCTTCTGTTATCCTTGGAGAGCACCCGTTATGTGAGAGTCCACATGATTAACCACCCTGGTTGTCAACGAGAGCTTTTGGAGAGCTGTGCACCTAGAGTAATGCAGCTTGAGAAGGTTGCAAAGAGGCACTAAATGCTGCCAGCAGCCTGTAGATTGCATTTGACAATGGTCTGCTGAAGTAGTATGTTCCATCCTGTATGCAAATTGAACTTTGTCAAATTGTGTTACCACAAGATATCTATATTTGATACTATATTTCTTTCTCACAGATTCTGCCTGGCTTGTTCATTGGCAACTTTAAAGGTAAGATTAGTTTTATCGTTATTTCTAGGATTGCTTATCAGGGGTCTCTAGGTGTTGTTTCGCAGGCCTGTGGAATTGTCTGATGTCTGTGCAGCTGCTTCAGCCTCATCTTGCTTCGTTCTTGGTTTCACCTGGTAGAATTTAAAGAAGAACCTGTTTGCCCTCTCATCCCTGTGCTGTACTGCAAGTACCTTTAAGAAAAGAAAAATGAATGCCGTCTCCTCAGTTCATGTTTCAGCTGGAATTCCTAAACATTGGCCTGCCTTAAATGATTCCTGTGCTAGGCAGACAAGCATGTGAGCCAGGCAGATTCTTTGTAAGGCTTGTAGCAAGCCCTCCTTATAAGTGAAGCTCAGTATGCCTCCTGCGCATTGCTTTCTTTATTTTGGTTATTTGTAACAGCTGCTAAAGAGTTCTGTTATCACTGCATGTGAGACTGATAGGTCTGCAAATTGCTGTCTGACCACCGATACTTGCACTGCCCGTGCTGCAGCTGTACGATCCTCTGATTGTTTACCCTTTTGCATGAGGTTTGCCTTTTGTGCATGAAAAGACAGAATCATATTTAGAAAAAAATAGGAAACTTTATATAGGCGTCCAAATCAATGACCTGTTTTCAAAGTCCTCTGTTAGCAGCAGTTGCAGCTGACTGTCCCTACTCTGAAATAAAGGAGTTGTGCCTGTACAGCCTTTCTGAGATGGAGATGCAGTACTTGCTATGTTTCGTTGTAGTAACAAAGCAGGACTCATGGAGGCTGCTGCAGTATCATACCCTTCTCAATCTGTCTGATATCGTAGCTGGCCTGCTAAGATTGGACGAGGTCTGCGCTGGATTTTAGATACTGCTGTATGTCTTCTCTGTTCTGCTCTCCCTTGCCTCTCCCATGCCAAAACCTGCAACTTCACTATTTTCTGTCTGAACTGCTGTCTGATTTACCTGACTCTGAACTTGCTGATCCAGGTTGAGCGCTCTCTGCTGCTGCAAAGCAGAGCTGATTGCCCTGAGAAGCAGCCCAGGGTACACATGAAGCTGAGAGCTGCCTTTTGCCACACTGGGATGCCAACACAAGTACTATGGCTAGTGTGTGAAAGAGCTAGTCATGCCATGGTAAGGGAAGTGAGAGGATGGAGACCAGTTGATACTGGTCAAAGTAAGTAATTAAAGGAGGAGAAACAGAAAGGAAGGAAAAAAGGGAATATAAGGGGTAAGGCTAGATTTGAAGACTGACCTCTGCATGAGCCAGTGACAAGACTAACTCAGAGCTGTACTGTTTCCTTTGTCAAGTAATGTGGGAAAGGGGCAGGATGGGGGATGGATGGTGAGCAACGGAGTCCTTGGCTTTCAGCTTTCTAGCAGGGTGGGCAGGATGGGCCCAGGGATGGCTCTTGGTCTGTCCCTCTTGCTGCTGCAGCCCTGCTGGTAAACCCTTGACAGTAAGCCCAAGGGAGTGAAACTCAGCCAGAGCATCTGTTTCTTAATGCAGTTCTGTTTTCAGCCAGTGAACAATATGACCAGCTGAGGGGAGTTGGCTAGGGTTGCAGAGTGTCAGCACTGCCCGTGCCAGGCTTGTGACCCTTGTGCTTGCTTTTCTTTGCTGGTTCAGCTGTGCTTGCCATTGGTGGTACATCGGTCACTTCTGCACAGGGAGCAGAGTTGTGCACAGGGGTGGGTAGTGTTCCTGGGAGCCTCTCTTGGAGAAAAGCAGAGACTGGAATGCTTCAGTTATCCACATAAAAGAGGGAAAGGATGGACTTTACTATCAATATCTGTGTTTTGGAGTCTGTTTTTAAAAATCGAAGAAAAATCTTCACTTAAGTATTGCTATGACTCTTGGACACATTGCATTTAATTCTTAACCCTCACAAGTATCATACTGTATCTCTGTATGGGTATTGTGCACAAAGAGGAAGAGAGAATATTGATGTTGCAGTACTTCATTAACACAAAAGTAAAGTTTTATTGTTTTGTCATCTTCTGTTTTGGCTTTTTCTGCACCTCCCCCCCCCCCCCTTCCAATTGCTTCAGAACAATTGCAATGAACTTTCCATGTAGTGAAGTCATCTCATTTAGGAACAGGCTGTTGGCTTATCACCAGTGTATTTTTCTGGAGGAGTTTGATTACCATGTTTCTGGGGCATGTTCTGATTTGTGGCACTCTTTCAAAAAGTGACTAATGAATTTTGAGACTTCCATAAAGGGGATTGTTGCTGAGAAATGCTCAGCAGCACGCAGTTAGGCTTGGTTAGAGTATCCCAATTTGGGCAGCTGAAACATCTAGCTACTTCTACAGACGGGGGATTTAGCAAATTGCTTCCTGTAATGCTCCTCTTGCTGAATAGCCAGGCTGCTCAGGATTGAATAAAGTTCCATCTGGTCAGCAAGAGTAGCACCAAATCCTTAGCATTGTGCATCTCACCTGGGCGCAGAGATGAGGCGCTCTGGCACTCTGAGTGCAGGGGGTGACAAGTTGGCAGGAATCTCTGAAACGCTCTGATCTGCCCTCTGGAGGATAGTCTCTCCTCCTTTCTCCAGTGGCTAACCAGGGAGTCCAGAGAGGCAGGGTTTCCACAGCTAGTTCCTAAAAACGCCATCCTACGCAAGTTTGTCTCCCTGCTGTATGGGAAACCTCTGGGGAAGCTGGCAGCCTGAGGGAAGAGGGACAGTGTCTTGCAATTGCTGCTGTATAAAAGCAGGATGTGACAGGATGTTAAGTGCTGTAGTAGTGGAGGTGCGTTGTCTGGAGAAGGCAGTCAGCAGTTGTTCTGTGGAATTACTACTTAATATCCAGCAATATTTCTGCTTTATGCATTGATGTTCCTACTATCTTTTTGAGCCTAATTAACACAAAACTGGTCTATGTCTGAGAAAGTGCAAACTCTTCCACCTTTAACTGGGAGATAAACTAAGGCCCAAGAAAAGTCTGCAGGATAAATCTGACAGAAATGGGAGTTGAGCATTCCCATTGTGGTTTGAGTGCTGCTGCTATGCACGATTTTAGCTGCATCAGAATTAGAGGGGTTTCTGTAACCATCTTAGGGTGTTTAGGATAGAAAGAAAGCATGTAATCCTGACTATGGAAAGCACTGAAATGCTTGCTGAAATCCCACCAAGTTCACAGCACTTGACTATGTCTGTCCTTGTTATCTTTGAAGATCTGTGGGCGTTACTGCGCTCACCAGTAGAAAATCAAAATTGTAGCGTGTTTCTGAGATGGTGTATTTGAGATTGCACAGCTAGAGGGCAGAAAAATTCAAGAAGAACCACAGGTGTCCATACAAAATAGCCTAGACTGAGTTTGGTCTGAAAGCCTAGAGGGAATTGGAACTCTTGGGCTTCTCCAGTGAAAATTATTGGGGAGTTATAGCATTGAAATAAAGGGGAGGGGCAAAATGAGGAAAGGGACAGGAGCAGTAAACTCTTCTACCTCGCTCTAGTTTGGGTGGAAATTTCGTTTGTTGCAGTTGCTGCTTTCAGATGAAATTAAATTCTGCAACCCTCAAAAGACAAATAATTTATTGTGGGATTGCATGCTTGTGTATCTTCTGCATTGGAAATTTGATTTCCCCTGAAAGGCACCTGAACGCCTGACAAAAATAGATGCTTTGTTTCTTCACAGGCTGATAGGGTAGGGAGCTTTTTCTGCACAAACAGAACAAATTGTTTTTTCCAAGATGAAGTTCCAAGTGAGTGCTTGATTGCTTCCAAACCAAAAGCTGTAGCAGTAGCGAGCGTCCAAGATTCAAGAGTATTTCTACCTGGAATAGTTGAAGAGCTTTTGTCCTTCCTTGCTTGTATGCAGTTGGAAGATTCAAGTTTTTCCAATGGAATATTTGGGGGCTTTTTGATTTGAAGGGGAAAGCCACAATGTGAGGTTTAATTCCCCCAAAGAGTCCAGCATTGCTGTGAATGAGCTAGAGAGTCTTGGGAAAGTTTATACCCTTCCCATTACTGAATGTAAAAAGGCAGTATCCACCAAGTGGTTCTGCTGTGTTTCTAGATCCATTCTGTTATCAGCTTTGTAGTTCTTTTGAAAAAAGTTATTTATTTATTTTTTTTCTAAGGCTTTATTTCAGATAGTGAAAGCAGGAGAGGGTGACGATACTGTTCCCTTTTTTAGGGAAGGAAGATTGTTTTTTCAGGGAAGACTTTTTGTAGGTATTGTCATTTTCCTCAACTTCCTTGTGCCCTGGAAAGATCCTGAAGAGGCTGAGACAAATCATTTACTAGAATAGGATCTGAAGTGGCAACAGGAGATGGGGAGTTTTTATTCAGATGTTTAGTTTTTGTGTGTGCGTGCCTGTGACTGTGGGTGGTCACTGGACTTTTCTTTCGCATCAGGAGAACTTTATTCCATTCATTCTCAGTAACAGTTCTTAGTGGCCCGAACCACTGGAGGGTAGGTTCTCCTAAGAATCACAGAATCAGTTTGGTTGGGAAACACCTGCAACATCATCAAGTGCAAGCATCACCTAACACTACCAAATCCACCACTAAACCGTGTCACTTAGGGCCATGTCCACGTGTCTCTTAAATACCATCAGGGATGGGGGACTCCACCATTCCCCTGAGCAGACCCTTCAATTGCTTAACCACCTTCCATGAAGAAATTCTTCCTAGTATCCCATCTAAACGTCCCCATTAAATGGCTCTCTCTGGTTCTCTCCAAAGTAGAAAAAGAGGTATTTTATTTCAAACAAACAAAAAATTAACCCGAACCCCAATAACAATAAAAACAAAAACCACCATCACCCCAAAATCAGAAAACACTAGTGATGATGAAACTGTCTGTAATCTCTATACATCTGCATGTTGAGACCTGACAGTGTTGTACTTAGGGTCCTCACTTGCTTTGTTTTAGCATACGTAAATTTTTATTCTGAAAACTCAATTGCAGCTAGCTTACTGCATTGAAAGAGTGCATGTTTCTTTTCACACTAACAACAAAGACAGCTGTGGGCTTCTAAGAAGGAAGAAAGGATGCCTTTTGTATGGGATAGCTAGAGAAGAAAGGTGACAAAATGAAACATAGTGCGGAGACACTTAACAGGTGAGTTGCATTTAAATGTTGCAGATCCAAACCTATATCACTGAATGCTTCTTTTTCTGTTCCTGGCACGATTGATAATTTTGTATTTTGTTGTTAGCAGCAGAGATGGGAAAGACTCTACACCTTAAATTGAGGAAAGAGAAGCTAAACATGGGCACAGGAGAGGGAGAAAAAGGCTTCTACAACGTGAACTACATCTTCTTACACAAGGAGAGAGCTTTCTGAAGGCTTTACTCAAAAGTCCCCATTAGTTTAGAAATGTTTCATTGTCTACTGTAAAGAATCCTGCGTTTGAGGGACCATTCAGGGATGCACAAGGTAGACTCCAGTAGGTTTCTTTCATCTTTAAATTCAGAAGTGAGGCAATTTTTGCAGTGATTTCAAAATGTGAGCCTGTGCATATTTGTACAGCACTGTGCTACAGTAAAAAAGCTGGAATTACTATGCTATGGAGGTAATTCTTCTGGCTTTTAAGGGTCCTTTACGTAATCACTGGAATTTTTTTTGAATTTTTTATAAGTGTTACGGGACCATGAATGACAGGATACCTCATTTGTACTATTGTTTAAATTAGCTTTGTCTGTAATATCTGTAGACTTATGGCAGGGGCCAGGGGGAGCAAGGGGAATTCTCCTTTCATAAACTACGCCAGGTTTAGATCTAGATAATGCAGTCACTGGCTGAGAATTTTTCCCCTCTATTTTATGCAATTTGGGTGACTGTTTCCTAATATACTATGGACCTGACATTACCCTGGGATGCAGCTCTAGGATAAAGCCATTTCCAGCTTGCTTCTAGGAATATCATTTATTGTATAATTTTGATTTGTTGAAATGAACTTAGTTAACTGTAGAACTAACATCTTATAGTCCTTTTGAGTTGCACTGTGTCCTTTAGGCTTTTCAGTCTTCATCAAAGCAGTCGATGTTCACTGTGGGTCATATCTGCTTCTGAAACTTTGCATTATGTGACAAGCCACTTCTTACCAGGTGGGTCGTACTTATCTTAGGGAATGGGGTCTAATTGTGCTTATCTGCATTCACAGCAGGAATAGCAGCCAGCAGGTTCTGACGTCTGTCTCTAGCCTTTTGGGAACTGAAAGCACTTGCTTTTAGGAATGTTTAGCCTGTCTTCTAGGGCTTTCAGAACCTTAGGTGTTCTCTGAGAAATCAGGGCTGTTCTATATACTTCTAATAAATCCAGAGGGTTAGAAGACCTCTCCTGGCAAACATTAGCATTTCTTCTTTGAAATGCTTACTCTGATATTCTTAGGAAATTCTAATTGCTCTATGAAGCTGGACCTTAATTCTGTTTCAGGTAGAATTTGTGTTAATTCTCTCCTGAAGGAATAAGGAACTGTGTTGGTCATACATGCTCGAACAGTAGTTACTGGAAATTGATTCAGTTCTGACTTTTCATTTTATTAGCCCCAAATAAGCTTTCACAGTTGGATTAATTTTAAATATTCTTGCCTGTTACTGTGCTCATGTGGATCTTGTCTGTGGGAGGGGTATAATTAAATGTCCAGTTCCTCTTTGAGATGTAAAAAAGATGTTGCAACTTTATAGTAGAGTGGAGAAAGATGAAGCAAGAGATGCTGATTGAGCTGTTGCATGTACATAAAAAAAAGTGTACAGGTGATACTATTGTTATTTTTGTACCTAGAGAGAGCCGGTTTGAAACCTTTGTGGTTGATGCTCTTTTTTTCTGTGTAGCCAGGCTAATGTGAACAGATTGTATGGGCTAATTTGGAAGGCAGGTGTTCACATCATAAAACCACTGCTGTAATAGGCGTGATGTGTTGTGTCATGCTCATGGGAAAAGGTCAAGAGTAAGTGGACACAGACTTTTACCTGTATTAGTGGTTCTTCAAGGTCATTTTCTGACATGCAGATCGTTCAGCATAGGGAAAGTTGCTCGGTGGTGACTAATGATCTATTTTACCTTCTTTCTCATAGAAACAAACCCATGTTTTCACAACATCTAGCATCGAGATCTGTTGCCCCAGTTTGCTTTCCAGTTTTGAATGTTTGAAACCCCTCAGCTAAAGGTCTAGGAATCACTTTTTCACAGTTGAGCTTTTTTGTTGCAGCATTTTTCTTCATGTGTTCAGGATCTTCTCAGTCTCTCTTCAGATTTAAAATTATGCTGTGTATTAGCTAAATGCACCTTTTTCCCTACTAGTCCACAGGAAATAAGAATCTAGTTCTGGTGTTGGCTGGCCAATTAAGGTATTAATTTGAGTGATTCAAGCCACGTGGTTGGCTTCACTCCTCAACCTGGATATCACAAGGTCAATGCCTCACGTTAACTTGTATCTCTCAAAGTGGGATTTGTGGGTGAGAGGATTTCTTGTACAGCTCTGACTGCTTGTTCAGATGGCCATCACCTGCACGTAGACATGCACAGATTTACATTTCAGATGCAAAATATGTGAAACTTTTGACTTAAGAACATATTCCTGAGTCACTTAAGCTTGTTCTTTATATAGTACATAATTTGTTTTGGAGTTAGAAGTGTTTCTTCCCCATCCCCCTCTGATGACGGTGTTCTAGAACAGCTGCGCTTGGGATTTTGCTTTACTTCTTGAAGCTTCAAAAATAAATGTGGCAAGGACAGTGGTTTTTTAACATGCACAGGGGAAAAGGGAATGGGGTGTTGTTTCAAGAGAATTAAAAAAAGTCTTCCTTTTTTCCCTTTATTGCAGATGCTCGAGATGTAGAGCAGTTGAGCAAGAATAACATTACGCACATTCTTTCAATACATGACAGTGCCCGTCCTATGCTTGAGGTAAGAGGGCTGGGGACTCTGTAATAAACTCTTACTTTGACATGGAGTGTCACAGCTACCTTGGGATTTATGTCATGTTCTGTATGACTGGTGTTTTGAAATGAAATTTGGAAATGTTTGACAGCTGTAGTCTTGGGATGCAGTCACAAATTTTGTTGTTGCTGCTGTTACAACAAGTAATCTAGCTGACAAAGAAAGAGACAATTATAGCGTCAATCAATATAACACAACAATGGGATTGTTATCAAACTAATAGTAAAGGTAAATTTTCTTGTGTGTGGAGTTATGCATCCCATCAACAACACTATTCCTTCTCCCATTTTTGCACTGTCAACTTGCCTTTGTACTAGATCACTTTCTTGAATCTTTAAAGCAAATTGTTGTCTGAGTAGTTTGCAGTCCTCCCTAAGGCTTGGGGCCTGAGAGAAACAAGTGCTCTCTTATATAATGTATCAAAGACAGCGGAGCATCTGTAGGTCTCCAACGCTTTAACACAAAATATTATTCCTCAATTTACCTAAGGAGAATTTATATAAAGAGTTGAAATGACTTGACTTGTTGTGTCATCTTGAGCGGTGAAAGAGCTGGAACCAGTCTGTAACTCTGTTTGACTGTTGTGCTTTCTTCTTAATGCCATGTTGCCTTAAAGGGAGGGAAGTGTGTCAGGGCTTTGCTACACCCTAAAATCCTGCTGTTTGATTTATATTGGGAACTATTTGTCCTCTTAAATTCACTAGCTCATTCCCTGCATTTAATTTTTCATGAAATATGGCAAAGTAGGAGATATGACAGTTGATGGTTTCACCTCTGGAATCTCTCCTTTTCACTCCTGTCACATAAAGTCTCTAGTGGATTCAATCTGAAAACAGGAAACTACGAACTTACTACAAAAACTACAAAACTTCCTCCTCTCTCAGACAAATCAGTAGGAAAGCTGAACAAAAGATATGTCATGATTAAAACGAAAATGAAGTTCATGGGGAATTCAAGGTTTACTTTTAGCTTAGAAGTGGGTTTAAGCAGAATTTATGCAAGCTGTTAACTTGGTAGTGTCCATCTGACTTACACTGAGCCTGATGCAGGTTAATTCTGAATCACTGAACTTCAAACTGCTCTTAGTTGAGGAGAGATGTAGTTGCTTCCTCTAGGGTGCTGCTCTCTAAAATGAGTAGAGACTTGATTTATTATAGTTATTAGAAAGGTAGGAACGCTAATTATGGCCCAGTCCAGCTGCAACCTTAGGACAGTGTTTCTTGTGGTGTTGGTGGTAGTTCTCACAGCCCACACGCCTTCCCGACATGGCGTTGCATCTGTTTGTGGGTCTGTGTGGTGAACAGATCTGGGAGCTTGTGTGAGTTAAATATAATCAAGTCACCATTTCTTCCTCTAGTTACTTCCACAAAAGACACTTGAGTATTAAATTTACCCAGCTCAGTTCCCAGTGTGGTTCATGATGCACTCTCAAAACTCACAGTGGTAGAGGAGCAGTGACTGGTTGAGGGTGGACTTGCTTTGTTCACCCCTGCCTCTGAAATAAACGTTTCTCTAACTGTGCCTTCTGTTTTTTTGCAGTGTGCAATGTGTTGTTCTCCTTGCAGGTGCTGTGGAAAGCAACCATTAAACTTCAGTAAATAGTACGAGGATTCCAAGTTGCATTTGTTTTGGAGCTGACCTGATGATTATTGCTTTATCATTTGTAGTCTTACTGTGATGTTTATCTGCATCTAAATGCTTCTTTTTTGCAACAAGGGCCTAGCAAATGCGTTACTTCCTTTATTATTTACATCTTCCCATGTTTGTAGGTAGGTTTGTTTACAGCTGATATATCCACATAGTGCTTGAGGAGTGTTCTCTAGTCCACTGAAGTCAAATGCTTTTCTGATGCATTTCCTTCCCTTTTATGTAGACATCACTGTTAGCAAGTGAGAGCTTATGTTTGTATTCAGAAATCCATTTAATTTTATTCAGACCTTTAAACACGGAATTACTGTGATTTGAGAAGTTTTTCTTTTTTCCCCTGAGGCTCCCTGTTTTGTATGTGTGCATTTGTGTGGACACTGATCATTTCTAAAATGCTGCATTTTCATGAACATCAGTAGTCACATTTGTCTCTTGCTAACAAAATCTCAAAGATTTCCTAATCATCCTATAGGAAATGTTACAAATATCCCATTAAGCAAAGCTTTCTCTGCAAGCCACGAAAGGGTAAGTGTTTTTAGGAACAGAAAATTCACTGTTGTTGTCAAAGAGAATTTGGCCTTTTTTAGCTGTCTGTAGAACAAACAAATATGGGTGCACACTCTCAAAGAGGTGCCAAATTACTCACATCTTGCTTGTCATGTTTTGAAATTACAGTAGTGACTGTTACGATGCAAAAGTTCTTCTGATACAGCACCTGAAGCTGCAAACCTTGGGTAGAGGACGAAAATGAGCAATCTGGTTTCATTGTCCATACCGGGTAGGAACAATACTCAGGAGGAAAAAGCAAATGTCCAGTATTTGTGGTGAGCACCAACTTCTTAGATTATAAAATTACTTTCCCTATTAGTAACCTGAGGTGCTGCCCCTCTCTTGACAGACTGTTCTTACCTGATTGTGTTTAAAATATTCACAGTAGCTTTTAAAATGTGTGCTTCTTTCTGTGCTTTATATGTACTGCAGTATTTGGAAGTATTTTCTAGTAGCTTACCAGCTTGTTAGAAAATGACTGAAGAGTTTCACAAAAAACATTTGTTATATTGGTTTAGGTTTCATAGTGTTTTTCTGTTGAAGAGATGATTAAAAGGAAGCTTTTCTCACTGAGATTTGGTTTCAGAAGTTATTTTGATGATTATTTACAAATCCTCATGGACTTCTAAGTTATGTGCGGCTCTTAATCGAAGTTCAGCACTGGAAAGCTGCGGTGTGCTTTCAAGCTGGAATGACTAAAAAGAGTAGGTTGGTAAGTCAGTTGGAATATAAAACTTCATACATTCAGATATCATCAGCCTGCATTAAGTACAAGACATAAAATTGTTTTGTAAGGCTTTCAGGTGTTTTAGACTGAAAGGAATCTGCAAAAATCTGGACTAAGCTATCTTGCAGTATTGCCCTTAGTTCTTCTTATATAAATTATTTCAAGGAAATATGAAACCAAGCCTAAAATTTATTTATAAAGCATCCTGAGGCTGTTGTTCCAATGAAGCACACCATTACTGTATAGGATCTTAACCTCTTTGATGAACGTTTTATATTTTAAAGATGCATGTTTATAACTCTGTCAGAAAAAATATAGGTGACTGGTGGCATGTCCCAGTGGAAGGACTGTGTGCCACACTCAGCAAGGTTTGTTGCTTGTAAACTGTACAGAAGGAACCCTCTGAATAAGAATGGTGTCCAACAGCGCTACGTGTGTTCCCGCACAGACATGGAAGCAAGTTGGCTCCTCCAGACCACTTTGGACAGCTGCCATTGGAACACTCACAGGGGTTTTATAAATCCACACAAAAGCCATATGCAGACGAGAACAATTAGGTTTCTTGCCACCTGCTTTCTAATCTCTCTCCTAGCTAGTTCAGATTTGAAAACCTCTCTTCAGAATGTGAGAGAGAGTGAAAGGCAAATGGGAAAACAGATACCTGTGTGCTTTAAATGGTTGTATAGCTTGCAGTGACCTGTTGTGTATCTTGGTAGAACTCCTTTTTTTATTTTAAGGCCAGGACAAATAGCTGTTGGGCTTAGAGACCAAAATGCCTAAACATCTGACTGCTGTGATATCCAGGTGTCCTAACCAAGCAGTCAGGACACACAGAGAAAGTGGACGCTTAATTCCTCCTAAGCACTTCTTCCCTTTCTCTGCAGACAACCTGTTGCTTCAGAGAAATCTACCTGAGCCAATCAGAGCCTCTGCTTTTGGATTGCTCCTGCAACCAGTGTTCTTTTGGGATGCTCTGGGAAAACTAGGAAATGGCCCCGAGAGACATTCCCGTCAAGCTCAAATGCTGCTTTACTTACTAGAGCTTTGCAGGACATCAGAAGATTCAAAACCTAACACATTAAAACCTACCTTGCTACTACTACTGAGTAATGCAGCAAAGTCATGTTGGTGACTTTTACCTTTACTCTACTCCTTTAAATCTGGGATCTAGCCAATTTTGTGCCAGTTGATCTAAGTGAAGGAGATGAAGGCAAATCTTGTTAATCTTGTTCACAAGAATCTGGTTACAGCCTGTTTCACTGTGAATTTCCAGGTGTTTGATCCTGTTTTGAGGGATGGCACTTGGAGATGGATGCAGGCCCAAACTAAGTAGGATGCTGGTGTGGATTGTGCAACTGTTTCAGCAAAACTGCGTCCCATCCTAGGAAGTGTGTACTGTCATGGGTAGTCATGTGCAAGCAGCTGAAGTTGCATCATCCTTATCAGTTACTCTTGCCCTTTCCCTGTTCTTCCCACTGCACACACACACTTAAATACTGGCAAGAACAAAAATACTTCCCTGCTGCATCGTGCAGTAGTTGCTGTGTGTAATACAGGAAGGCCTAGAGCATGACTCCTAGAAGCAGGAGGAGTGCTAGGAATTATTCTCTTCTTGTGGCCATTCAAGCTCAGTCCCAGAGACTAATAACCACAGAGGAAGGCAGGGAATGATCTGATTACAGTCCTTGGGTCCCCATGCAGAGAAACCATCTCAGAATAACAAATGAAGTTACATGCATTCAGGTTGGAAGTAAGCAAGGTTTTTAACAGGGAGCATAAGAAATTGCTGGAAAATACTGCCAAGGCAGAGGTGAATTTTCTTCTGTGCTCCACATTTGTGTGAAGTTGATTCAAGTAAAGTGCAAAGGTCTTTGAGCTTTGCACTCCAATATCAGAGTAATCCTCAGTCCTTGGTCTGTCTGAGATGCTCTGAGGTGCCAGCTGTGGTGACTGCTGAGTATATTGCAGGCACCTGTCCATCAATCCAGAAATGGACTGAAACTACCAGCTTCTTTCACATAGTTCACCACATGTTTGTCAGTTATTAATAATTTTGTTTTTTCTCTTAACTAACACCAGAAGTTTGACTTAGTAAATGCTTAAAATGTATTACTGGTCGCCTGTATTTGTGGAGTCCTTTGGGATTAATTTATTTGTAGCATCCTTATTGTCAGGCTGACCAGTGCTGCACCACAGGCAGCTAAAAGCTGCACTCATCTTGGAGACATCACAGTAACAACGTAGATCTTAAATCAGCGAGCATTTACCTGGGTATCCCTGCAATGTCCTCTGTCACAAAAGCTTTCCGTGTTTACAGCAGCTCTGTTTGCAACATACTGCATTAGGAGTAGGCTTTTGCATGTGTGCTGCTGCTTTATGCCTGTGAGTTTTTTGTTCTTTGCTTTCTGTTGCTAGAGAACTTGTTTTGCTTTTATTTTTATTCTTAGTGTCCTTTTTTCAGAGGACATTAAAAGAGGACACTTCTTCTTTTCTGAAGAGTATATCAATAAATGTGTGTAGTCATTTGATTGAAGTATAAGGAAAATCCCAACAAAATAAGCCTGATTTTCTGGGGGTTGAGGCTGTTATCATTTTTTCTCTGCCCAGTACCAAAAGTTCTCATAAGTTTTAGACATCCCTATTTCATATGAATAGCCAGCCTGTGTCCTGGTGATAATCAAGTATTCAGATGCTGTTGTTTCGAGTCTTGTGGCTTGCTAGATTTCTTCTCTAGATGAGAGAGTGATGTTAAAGCACTGGATTTTTGAATGCTGCGATGTCTTCTGGTTGCTGAGAAAATATTTCAATACCCATGAAACATCTACTCTTTTTTTCCTCTATCTATACTGTCTTATAAATTGTTTTAATCTTCACTCTGCAGTTAACCAAAGCACCATCAGGTTAGAGTTATTTGCTTTTCTTTCCTTTAGTATTCTGATGCCATTAACAATATCATCTTAATCTGATATGTGCTGTCTCTAGACCAGCAGCTTTCCTCCTTGTTTTCCTGAATTGATGGCTGTGTAAAACTGGTAGGTAGTTGCAGGGGGAGTTAGGCAATAGCAAATTACTAAGTCATTGCTTGTGCAGCCAGCGCAACCTAACTGTATATTTGAGAATAAACTGTATGGTCCAATAGAAATAGGATTTAAAATACTCAGTCCTTGGGAAACTGGACCAAAAGAGAAAAGCACAGTTAAAACACTATGCTGTTATTTAAGAACAGTCTTTCCTGCTCCTTGACTAAACAGCCAGACACGTTTATAAAACAATATGACCAACAAAAAGATGCTGTAATGAGAACAGAACCAGTGTGAAGAATAGAAGTTGTTTAAAAAAAAAAAAAAAAACTTACAGAGAAGCTGAGTAACTTTTCAGCAGCAGTTTTCTGTGCTAAATACTGTGATATATCTTCTATGAAGTTTTAAGGATGAGAAAGTTTCAGCTGAGTAAATAACAAGAGATGAAATTTATAAATTAAAAAATTCAAAGAAGAGATTGGCTGAAAATTTAAGAACTAAATGGCTGATCACCTATCAAAAGCTGAGAAATATTTTCAAGATGAAATCATAGAGTTGTAGGAGTCTCTCCTAAGATCGTCAAGTCGAACAGTTGAACCATCAGCCAATCACCACCATGCCCACTGAACCGTGTCCTTAAGTGCCACATCTACACATTTCTTGAATGGTCATAGCCTGCAGGCCTAGTGTAGATAATGCATTCGTATTAGCCTGCATCAAGATCTGGATCTCATTTCATTTTTCGAAGCCTGGTTGGATGTTGTAAATCTTAATACAGTTCCAACTGGACATGATAGCCTTGCAAATGTGTGAAGATCATCTTTAAAAACCTGCATAAATATAATTAAGACAAAGTAAGCAAACTAATCTGCCACAATTCAAATAATCTGCTTCAACATAGGTAAGTATTTTTGTCGGGTTTTTTTTTTTTTTTTTTTTTTTTTTTTTTTTTTTTTTTTTTTTTTTTTTTTTTGGTCTGTATGCATTGGGGACTTACTCTGTGCTGAAACAAAAGGAAAAAAAAATCCTGTCATGTCTCTTGATAGCTCTGGAAGTGCTGAAAGTCACTTCAGTGCTTTCTTCTTTGGCTCTGTAACATGAAGGAATATCCCCACACAGAAACAAAGCAGTCCAGAGAGCATTTGTATGGGCTCAGAAGCATACCACTTCTCAAAGTGAAATAACTAAAAAAGGGAAAAATAGAGAAACTAAGCAGCTGGCATATGCTAATCCTGGACAGATGTGGCTCAATGAGAAATACTAGTCTATTAAAACTGCATTACTGTGAGTTGGATAGCATACAGAAGCCTTGAGCTGGAGAAACCCATTCATATATGAAAATTGCATCTCCGTGACATGATTAAAGAGATCCCTGTTTCATATAATTGACAGTATGTCTATGCATAGACTCTACTGTCCAAAGACTTAGGGGAACTATTAAAGAGTGAAATAGAAAGAAAGTCTTCAAAATCAGAGTTGCTAATATATCATAAGGCTGCTGCTGTTGTATAAAGATCAGCTCTGCAAGTTGTTTAGCCAAGTCAGACTATTGCCTTTCCGTTTACAGCAGTAAGCTCTCATATTACCAACGCTGCCACCAGTGGAAGCCATCAGTTTCCAGCCTTTATGCTATCATCAAGGGGAAGTGTAGAAATTGCTTCTTCTAATAAAAATGCTTTCTTTTATGGTATTTCAATGCTTTTTGGGTAAGGTTTTCCCCTCATGAGACGTTTCAGAAGACCACGCTGAGCAAAATAGGTACCATCTTTCTTTCAGGTGTAGTGGCACCAGAAGATTTTCTCTAGTTTGAAGTTATGCCCTTTCTGGCTTGGGCTCTGCTTGTGAAATTAGGAGCTCTGACTAATCTTTCAAAAATGACTTCAATGCCCCACTAAGCCTCCAAGAGACTTCTGCAAAGCAACTTTTAAAGTTTGTCAGGCTGGGTCTTGGTGGAGGCTGCTGTGGCGGTGATGCAATCAAATCAGTTCACTGTTTGAATTGCTCAGCACGTGCTAGCTGTGTCAGAGGAAGCATGTTCCTTTAGACAAATGGTAGGGAAGAGAGGATGAGGAATGTTTGAAGCCTGCACTTGTTTGTACAAGGGATTTTTTGCCCAGCAGATGCCAAGGCTGGTTGGGTACTGTGTCGACTGGAACAGAACAAATGCTCTGACTTACACTGTGTCAAAGAGGTTGTGTTGAGGGTGTTAATCCAGGCGTGTAAACGTGAATGTGCTTCTGAGGTGTAGTCATTGTGTTCCAGCATTCCCTGAGAGAAGAATGTAGGTGGCACGTATTTCTTTACTGTAGTACTTAGAGCCCCCTTAGGGATCAGGGACAAGTGTGATAGATGGTGCACCGTTGTTAGATATGCCACAGTGCGCCTGGAGCATTGAGTAAATCATCTAGTAAAGGCCTCAACAGGGTCCTTACTCTCAGCTGAAGTATGTAGTCCTGGGAATATTCTTGTGGGTCCTGATGGAAGTAAAAAGTGTAAGGTTATTGGTGTTTTCTCCTACTTCCCATTCTTTCAGATAAGCCAGGTCAGGATTAGAATTATAAATGATTTACAAAGCTCTTTGTAAGTCAAGTCAAGCCATAACTTTTCAATGTTTCAACATTATGTTAGAAGGGTGGATTGAATATAGAGATTATATTTGACTGGCACTTCACAGCCTTAATGATAGGGACTTTTCAGAAAGCGTTACTGAGAAAACAAACTTTAGCCAAAACAAACAAACAAACAAAAAGAAACACCCTAAAACCAACACCTCCACTCAAAAAAAAACCCCCCAAAAAACAACAAACAACCATGACTTACTTATAATAAAATAGTCTTCACCAGACAGCACAAACTAGATGTATAAATTCTATTGCAGGAGCTTTCTGTAGTTCATATTCTTCTTTTCAATTTCGTTTATATTTTTTCAAAATCAGACCTGTGTGTTGTTCACTAAAGTCAATTAGCAGTCGAGTTTTTTTTGCTGAAACACAAATGTATTTTCTATGAGTCATTAATAAAATCAGCACCAATGGTGATTGCTACAGAAAGCAACTGAAAGGACAAACAAACGGTTGAATGGTTTTCAGTTTAGCATGTTCAGTTTGGTGTATTACTGGACAAAACTCTTCATCAACTCTTGTTGGTTTGCCTTGAGGAAGCTTTGTGCTGGCTGTTTCCCACTTTAGCTTTTTTGCTGAAATGCCCCTAAACAAAAATAAGTCCTGTCCTCATCTGTTGATGTGACGACTCAAATTAACACATGGTTTTTGACTAACCTGAAAGAACTTGCCAGGTGCTAGAGGTTTTCTATTTGCATCTGGCTTCACAAATTTAAGTTTAGGGTTTTAGGTTTAAAAAAAAATTCTTGGAAGTCGTTGATGGCATCTTTACATAAATTTAAATATAGAGAGATGAATTGCCAAAAATACAATCCTGCTCTTTTTAAAGATTTTTTTTTTAAATGACCTTAGTAACCTCTTCCTGCGCCCCTCCTAGGGGAGTAGAAATTTTGTATTTGATGTTATTTTTTTCTCCTTTCTGCCCTGTCTTTTAACATCCTAAATTCTAGATTCAGATTTCCAATAGTAATTGCAGTGTAATAAAAAGTTGTGCATACAATAACAGAGGGGACAGTGTTCTGAAGAACTTCTGCTAAAAGTAATGAGTTTTTTATAAAAATCACTGGACTGTTTTATTTCTCAGATAAGTTGGTATGACTTCGCCAAACTGCATCATTCTAAATCACCTCGCAATGTGTTTTCTCATTATAGAAAAGAAAATGTCTGTATAGCTGCTGCACTTCTCACACAGTATTGCTTTTTGCACCTTATCCTGACAGGAGTTGAAGTTTTTCTTGGTATTGAGACTAAATATGTGTGTTCTTTAGAGATCTTATTTTCAGTCATTGACCGATTATCCGACATGTAGAATTTTGCAGTAGCAAAATGACACATCGACAAGTACTACATGTTCTACGAGAACCTGAATGTCAGTTTGTACGATTTTAGTTAAAATGAAGTGGGAGTACTTTTGAAGCTAAAAAGTAGGTAAATAGGTTACAAATTGAGCACTCATTAATAAATTGGACTGTTATCTTTCCTGAGCAGTCTGCAAAACACTGGATTTAATAACAAAGATGTAATGATCTTTTTTTTTTTGCAGCTAAAGAAATTAGTTCTCGTTTTAGTCTTACTGACTTTTCTGAGTGTGCAATTCCTATTCAATTTCCAGTCTTAGTAAAAAAATAAAATAAACACAAATTTGAAAATGCCTGCAGTTCCAGTAGTATCTTAAGCATAAAATCTCTGTGCACGCTCACGTATACATGCATGCCTAAACCTTTTTACTCTCAATACCTCAATGTTCATTGTCGCCGAACTGCTTTGGTTCTAGAATCACTGAAATTGTGCCAGTGTTGTTGTTTCTCAAATACCAGTGAATTTTAGAAATTTTACTTAACTCTCGCTTGTTTCAACTTTGACAATCTTGAAATCAGAATACTTGCTCTAGTTTTGTTAGCTCTCACTGTATCGGTTTAACTGTAGCATTTAGTTTCAGGGCCTAAGAGACAGCAATCTAGTTTTGGTGGTTACTCTGTCTGCTGAAACAGAAAACAGAAAAGTAAATAATGTTTTGTTCTATTAATTTTTTGGCAATCTTAGCACTTCAGAAGATATGTTTTCAATTGATTAGGGCATCAGTTAGGATCATCACATGAATAATAATGGAAAGATTTAGAAAAACGTGCGTGTGTTGGAAGGTTTGTTGGTAAATGCGTCTGCTCACTTTCTTCCCTCCATCGGTGATTTAAAAGTACCAACTGGAGAGTAGTAGTGAATCAAGAGATGGGCAGAAGAAAGCTGTGTTCAGTGTCTCATTGATCTGGAAGCTTAGATATGAACTGATGAGTATTCACTGGTGAACACGGTTTTCTTTTGTGTTAGCGTATGTATGGAATATTTTGTTATCTGAGAACGCACGTGACTTCAGTTTAATGAGAAAGTTGGGTTGATTTTTTTTAATCTGAGAAAAAGCTTGTTTGGAGAGATAAGACACAGCGGACAGAAATGTTTGAATAATAACGTATTACCACCAGTACTTAAAGAAGTCAGTCTATCATGTGCAATTTAAAATAACAGTACTTTTCACCAGTTCTTACAACTGCAGGCTTTTCTCTGTGCTTTGAAAAATACCATAATTTTGCAGTGAGTAGTTATTTTATGACCCCTGATTTATTGTGTGAAGTTGATGTGATCTGATACCTGTTTCAAGGTGTTCTGTCCTTCTTCCACCAAACAGTTTTTAGGGAACTGTCATTCCTAGAGAGCAAGGTGACTCATTTGAAATTAATAAAGGACTTGCAGATGGTGTGACATTAAACTTGTGTATTGTCTTAATTAATGTGGAACTTGGGATCAACTCTGGATATTGCATATGCAACCAAATTAAAGCTTATTGAATGAAACTGCTGACAAGGTGATGGTGTGGAGGTTTTTGAAATTTTCACTAGGAGCTGGTCTGCTTGACTGTTTAACAATCTTTTGATTTTAGTTTGCTCTGTTTTAGTTGCCATGTTTCACTAATTGTTGCCTGCCTACATCTTACACTTTGCGGTTTCAGAATGGCAAGTGAACTCTGCTAGGTAACGAGCAATGTCTGTATCTTTCTTGCGTGCTAATACCCTATCTAAAATTCGTTCCTATTTACTTGTTCCCTTGACATAAGCTTTTCTGCTTTGAGGGGTCCCTTTGACACAGCTCTTAGATGTTATCTATCTGCAAGATACGTGCACAGGAAGGATAGCAGTGTCTTGGGGCACAAATTCACAAGTACTGTTATGATCCTGGGTAGTTCATTGTTTTTTTAAACAACAGCAACAAACAGTTCAGTAATTAAGTATCTTCCTATTGCCAGTATGATTTAAAAAATGTGTATCCAGCATGTAAGGAAAAGCTAATCCCAGCAGTCAAACTACACATATATCTACACAAAAAAAATCTCTTGGGTCTAATTTGTGAATACCTACCCCCATATAATCTTGTGTAGTTGCTGTATTTCAGGTATACCATCAGGACGAATGATATTTGATTCCATTATTGTTTAAACAGGAAGAACCAGTACTTGATGGTAGGGTAGGATCCTGAGGAGTTCCCAAATCTTGTCAAACTGATTGGATCAAAGTCAGAGTTTTATGCTTTTTTTTTGTGTGTGAGAGAGTTAGGTGACTGTGCAGTACTTCTGAAATGCCACCTCTGACTATTTCTGAGTTGAGTGTGTGATTATTTCCTCACAGAGAGGAGCCCATCACCGCAGCCTTCCTAAACCACCACGCATGTGAAATACATGGGTCAAAATACCAAATTCTGGTGACTTTAAACATCTCCTCTTTGAGAAGCTGTATTAATCAGGCTCGCTGGCTGATGCTGAGCATCTGTGAGCACAGTAACGAAACGTGTGCCAGTGCTACTTCACTGGAAGCGGTGCTGAAGACCTCCAAGAAGAGGCTCTGGATGAGCCATTCAGTACTATATGTGGTCTGTCATAGGCTAGTTTCATGCCTGCTTGTGGTAGTGGGAACTAGCCAGCCATGACAAAAAAAAGAACATTGTGGCTCTTCAACTTGTGCTGGTACTACTTCTGCTTTTAAAGTGAACATGATCTGAAAGCCCCTCTGCACTCAATGTGTGAAGAGCACTCAGCATGTGCCATAGCTTCTGAAATATGTAGAGTGACCTGAATCAGCCTGTGCTGTAGGAGCAAACCTATACCAGGGGCATGTAATGTGTGCCAGCATTAACCTATCTCCTGCCTTTCATTTTTCTCTTGTTTTTTCTCTTGGTGGCACAGAGTTAATGGCATGGAGTTGTATACAGGTGTGGTGGAAAGAACAACATGTAAACTTACTTTCAGGTTACAGGCCCTCATTTACTGCATTGGCTCACTTTCAGTCATACTAGTGTCTGAGGTGAACCTCTCAGATGTATCATACAAGATGATTGTCCTAATTACCTGTCAAAATATAATTATCAACCTTGACTCAGCTGCCTATTGATGGATGTATTACTACTGCTGCTACAAGTTTCTAAGTGAATGTGTCTACACAGGCAGTTGTGCATTGCGTTATGGCTGTGAAGCCATCCTGGTGTCCCACAGCAGGGATCCCTTATCCCGATACAGAGCTGTATAAACCTTCACTTGTTGATGCAGATCCCTTTGGCAGTGAGCTACTTTGGCTTGTGATCTGCCTTTCTTTCCAGCCTCTCCCCTCAGCTACCTTCTGCCATGCAGCTATCCCACAAAGTACCGCATAATGTCACTGTCTTGGCATTGTCATTACAGTTCCTCCTCCCCCGTGTGACACTGCCACATCTCCATGCTCAGCACCTGTCTGCAAATCCTTCCCTGCTCTGTCTTTCCCAAACAAGAAAGCCTGGGCAGAAATGGCTGCACTCTAGTTGCAGCATGCACCTGATGAGCAGTGGGGGCAAGGACATCTGGTAAAGCATAGAAGGGACAGGGCAGGCTCTCCAAACTGTGTGGCTGTGATGCTAGCCAAAAAAGTTTTGGCACCTGTGAAAATAGCTGGTGCTTTATGGAAGTGATGGTAAAGAGCTGGAGATGAGGGATCACCACATCATCTCAGACATAGTGGTGGAGTTTGTGAATCTCGTAGAGGATTAGTATGATGATGTGTCATGGTGTCAGAGGTCAGGGCCACTTACAAAAGTGATTATTCTTTTATGCGAGACAGCGGGAGAAGCAACAAAATGCTTTTACAGAGGAGGATTCAGAGTCAGCTTAAGTAAACGTGGCACTGGAGAAGATGCTGCCTCAAGTAGCCATCACAGTTGAACAATGAACATTTCACGCACAGCCCAGCACCTTGGAAACAAAATGTCTCATAGATGTGTATTATGTTCTACCTTGTTGGCAAGTGTTCTGGAAGGATCTCTTTTAAATAAATATTTGATTTTTTTTCTGTGTATTAATGGTTGAGAGTGCAAGGTTATTAAGGAGTTTTGCATTGTTACAGAAAGATAAACAAAGATGCATTTTCTGGTGGACTCTTTGTTGTGAGTCCTTGTCCTTACAAGTGCATCTGAAAAATCCTCACAACTCTACTTATCTTGGATGCTGAAAGACTTGCAGTGAATAAGCTGCAACCTGTGTTCTTGGAAGTTCTGAAAGCATGTCTAGCTGACTTCTCAAATGGAAGCGTTCTTTTTCTTAACGGTCATGGGGCATAATGAGCTTTGAAAATAGAATGAGTTAAAATGAACGTTGACAATGCAAAGCAGTAGTGTATGATTATAGTATTGTTTTAAATATACCCAGTAACACTTACAATGCATCAGAAATGCTTACCTAACTTCCCTAACTGACCTTGTAACGTACTAAGATAGCTGACTAGGAAAGTGAGGCTAACTTTGTGGAAGGAAAGTATACATTTTATGGGTGCCCTTCTTGAAGTTTCCAAAATAATAATAATAATACAAATAAATAAAAATGCCCCACAAACATTTTCTTTTCCAAAATGCATTACATTTTGCTTGGTTTACCAGATAGGAAAACAAAAATGATTGTGTGGAATCAAAAGAAATTGCTTATCAGAATTTTAGATTGTAGGCTTTGTTCAGAGAAAGGGAAGGGCAGGCAACGACTTAATTTTACTAGAAATGTATGAAAAATGACATTTTTGGAGGAAAAAAAAGTTCATGCCTTTTTAGTAAAAATACTTCCATTTAAAAAATTGTGCTACCGGACCTTAGAATAAGCCTGGCTAACGTATGTTCTGGTGTCTTGGCAACAGGGCATATGTGAAAACTGTTTTAAAACCTGGATGCACAGAGATGGTCTTTGCTTGTCTAAACAGTATGCCTTCTTCAAAAGCTGGCAAGACTGCACCAGACTACATCAGGACTTAAGCAGTGGTAAATGAGTGTATTTAACTTGGATGTTTTCTTCTCATTTCTTTTTGCTTCTTTACACAGGGAGTGAAGTACCTCTGCATTCCTGCTGCTGACTCACCCTCACAGAACTTGTAAGTTTTCTTTAAAAATAAAACACAAAACCCCAGAAGTCCTTCAGTACTGTGCTGCCTGTTTTACAACAATCTAAAAGATCTAATTCTGATCTCTCACAAATATTACACTAATGTGTTTTTAAACTGCTGAGAAAATACAATAATATTTTCTTGCAGCCACTTTGGTTCTGACCCTGCATTTTTGTGTAAGGGTTTCTAGCAGGGTCAGTATATATACAAGTATATAAACGCTCTTTATTCATTTCTGTTGTTTCTCAGTGAGTCTGCTCCTAATATATTCCCAGTTTATTCCAACTATTGTTTTTGTAAACTTTTCTTACTTGTCTCTTCTTTCTTACTAAAGCACTATCTGTAGCCACTGAAGAAAGGGAAAATATTTGAAAGAGCTGTGAAGTTCGGTGTTTCAGGGTTTAAATTAAATTCCTCACAGTGTGCCTTAGAGATGAAGTCTCAGTATGCAAACTGCTCCTGCAGCTATGTGCTCTGGATGACTTGCACCTACCTCTGAAGGCCTCACTGCTCTTATTAGTAGATTGGCATGGCAGGGAATTTGTCTGCACTGGAGTGGTTCTTGCCTTGGAGATGTATGTACTGAAACTATTGTGTATCAGTTTTTCTTATTGCTGCTCACATTCATGAAATGCTGATTAACTTGACCTTGGTTTTAATGTTTTGAACCATTGAACTGAAGGTGCATAGCAGATCTTGATTCCAAAGAGAAATCAAAACAAATTTTCTAAGAGAACTTGGATGGTGACCAACTCTTTCCTCTAGAGCTCAGTGTTTATGCTGGGGAGAGATGAGGGGGGTTTCAGCCACATCCTGCCAGAAAGTTTTGTAGAGAAATAAGTACTTGAAAGAGGCCTGGTACGTACGGAAGGAAACACAGCACTGCTTTTCTCTCGCATCACAGCAATATTCTGGCTGATGCTTTCGGTGAATATTTTTAGAGCGTATATTTCTCGTACCCTAGAAAGATTCCAGTGTGACACTTGATACGTATTGGTTTGCCTTCTTGTTCTGATGTGTTTCTGTCACAATCTTAAACAAATAAAATCCCTGTTCCAGATCCCTAATTTTCAACACAGATCTGTAATGAGAAGACAGGTAGTTAACTGCCTTTGTCAAGCACAACCAGCCACATTTGTGGCCTTGATACTTGAACATAAGTTAAATTTAAAATTTCAATCCTTTTGTGTAGAAGAAAAAAAAATGAGATTAGAGGTAAATATTCACGTATCATACTGTTCATTCTGTATGAATTCTGAGATCTGTAGCATTTCTGAAAATATTTTCCAGGTCTGCTTCATCTGTAGAGAATCAGGATCATTTCAGGAATGGAAATAAAGGGGACTACATTTCTGATGATGTTAATCGTTGTCCAGTTCAGTCCTCTCACTGTTGAGTATCAAGGAGTTACACTGAAAAACCACCTCCAGCACTTCAACTGTCTGGCATGGTACCAGAGCTATTAAAGCTTCAGTAAGAAGATACAATATTTGCATGAGTATTGTTTCTGTTACGCTGAAGGCGTCTGCAATTCTTGCTTTGGTATCAGGTGGTTGCAGGCAAACGTCATTACTTCTAATACTGAGACATTTTATCACTTAAAATAAAACTTGATGAGTAACTGATTTTTCTTTTTTCGCTTTATAGAGTGCAGAAATTGAAGTAAAGTCAAATGATGATGCCCACAAGCAGTATTTTTGCTTGCTGTGCATACATAATCCTCTGAAAGCAAGAGGAAATTGTTTTCTTCAGACTTAGAGGCTATGACAGTCTTATCTAGGAGTGAACAGCTGCATTATGTGCCCCCTCTGTTTCAGGAATGTAACGAGGGAACAGGAAAGAGAGTATGTCCCTCTGCAGCATCCTTACATATCTACCCTGTTCTCTGAAAAGACACTACAGAGGTCTCAGGAAAAAAATATAGCACCAGTCTGTGTTGCAAGTCCTTGTGTTTTCTTCGTAATCTGAGTGGTACAACTGACTGGATGTCTGCTTCTGTTTTACCTGTCTGGACAAACAACAGGTTTGTTAGAAAGTTTCTGAAGCTTGGTTGCTATTTTTCCAGTTGCTGCTAGATTGAAAGTGTCCAGCTGAAGGCCCTTACTCATTGAATTTTGAATCTGTGAGCTCTTAATTCACTTCAGCTGAGTTTTTGTGAGGGGAGCTTTGGTTTCTTGTGTGTGTAATGCACATTTACTTGTAGTAAGCTTGTTTAGTGGATATCTTCCTTAGAGGGATGAATTGCCAGATTGCCAGTGAAGTACAACAGGGATTCCCCTGTTAATATGCTAGTGCTCACCAAAGCAGCTCAAAAGCTTGTCTCTGCTCCTGTGTTCTTCCCCTAACTAGTCTAGGAATGAGGCAGTTGCTTTTGAGATCTGGGGTGTTTCCTAGGAGTCAAATGCTTGTTTTCCTGGACAGTGAGAATTTTGTCTTGGGGCACTGACTTCCTCAGAAATGTCATGTCCTACAGAACCTGTTACTAAAAAGGTATTCTATAGAAATCTAATCTTCTGTTTCTGAGCTGTTCTATCTAATTGTCGTAGGCTATGTGTTTCTAAGGAACTAACATCCAACTGTCAGGCCATTAATTGTGACAATACAGAAGCATGTTAAGAAAGCACATTTAGGTGGATCTTTGCATTTAGATCACCAAAGGAAAGAAACATCAAGATACTCCTTCCTACCTGTTTTTGCATGCATTCCTTTTAATTTTTATAGTTATTTGTAGAAGGTTGACTAGCAACTGTGATATTTAGAGCAGGTATCATAACTCAACCCTCTGGCAAGTTTTGGATTATCTAGTTAGCCAATGCATAAGCTTAGGCAACTTTCACATCCTCTTGGTAGGGGCACTGTGCTGGTTCTTCTCCCTGTGGTGTCTTTCACTCCGAAGATGATGCAGTTCAGTACCCAGGTTTAAGCTTGGAGTCAGATATCGCGTAATGAATTGTCTTGAGGTAGTTGCTCAGCCAAACAAACAGGTTGTAATTCAAGGCATGTGTCAAGTGCTTTCCTGTTACAGATGGTAATCAGTGATTTTGAAATTAATTTAAGATTTGCCTTTCTTCTGTCTGTGGCACTTTCCACACAGTTAACTTGTCCTCAGTCTTGTTTTCTGTATTAAAAAAAAAAATTTGTCATAACTTTGATAACAGTGTTTACTGGAGCCAGAAAAGACCATGTACTTCTCAAGAAGTACATTTCTCCTTTTCTGTGACTCAGGGTGGGGAGGAATTGTCATTCTACAGAGCAGCCCTGGCTCTAAGCTTGGTTATTTCTCTTCTTATTTTCATGAATGCCTGCAAACACTTAACAGTGAATCAGCAGACTGAGTGTCAGCAATAAGGAAGGACAAGTAAAACTGAGTGCATGGAGTTCACTGCTAGCTATATTTAGTACCTTATAGAGATGCTGTGCTCATTCACAGATGCTTTTAAAACCAAAGCATTGAAGTGTTTAACCAAAACTTGTGCCTAGACCATTGAAGTGAATTCACTGATGCTTGGAGCTTCTCTGTTGGCCCTGTTCTCTAGAGAAGAGGGAAGATGGCTGTGTGAGATAGGGATGTTGTCAGTCCAGCCCTGACCAAGTTTCATCTGATCAAAACTGTTTAATCTTGGACAAGCACTCCTTCACTGTATAGTAGCAGTGCCTCTTGCACGCACAGCCCAAAGTCTCATTTGTCCTCTTGAGCTGCCTATGTGAAGCTGCCTGTGCTCCACAGGCAGGCCTGAATGCCATGATGTGTTGCAACTCAACCAGTGAAGATGTCTTGGAGCAGCAGTCAGAGCAAAGAAATGCATTCACTAGGCTTCCTCACTCTTCTACATTCATCCTGCGTACTTGATGAGTTTCTTGAAAAATAAAAAATCCTGAGTTTACATGCTGCCCTAAAACTTGAGACTATATCATACCTTCAAATTTTTAAGTCACTCAGGTTTCTTCTGGCTGTGTTTTCCACAGTGTATTCAGTGAAACAAGAATTGCCTTGAAGAAGGAGTCATGGGCTTTATGATTCCTCTTTTTGTATGTGTCAGCTTAGACTTCATCACCTTTGCAAGTTCCACAGGCACCCTTGCACTACTGTTGTCTTCCTCCAGCTCTTAGTGTTTGTAATATCAGCAGCTGCACTGCTGGGCAGGAAGGGAAGTTTCCTCTTATGTGGGCATTCCTGATTTTTGTGTGGCTGCTGGTGCTGGGTTGAGGTTTTTTCTACTCACCCTTGTGGTATAATATATACTTAGAGTGGGGAAACATCTTGAATACAGGACGTTGTGTTTCATGGGTGTTAAGTGCAGTGTGCTTTTCAGGTTCATCTTTGCCAGTACCGCATAAGAAGCAGTCTCCTCTGTGCTGCACGCATTGCTGGTGCTTGCAAGCCTAACGTGCAGGAGCATTCAAAGGCTACAGAAAACTCCAGCTGAGTTGAGCCAAGAGGTGCTGCTGGCATCAGCGGTAGATTGTAGGAAGCCCCAAGAGCTTTGCAGCCTGAAAGGCAGAGTCAGGGTGAGCACCCTGGAGATGGGATACAAAACGGAAGAGGTGAGGCTGCAGGCTTGCTGAGATGATTGTAGTCAGCTGCCCAGCTGTTGGAGGCTGTCAGTTCCTTTCCTTCAGACTTAAGATGAAGGGGGGTGAAGGGTAGCGTGTGCACAAATCCCAGTGTCTGAGAGCTGAAGCTCTCTTCTACATTTTCTTTGACAGCGCTTAACAGAAAGTAAGCTATAAGGATTGACTGCTACACTAAATAACAAGGAAGCCTTGAGGTCTGAGGAGAGGAGACTGGAAGGGCTGAGGTAGCCAAGACTTGAACAGAGAATTTTTTTGTACCAAGGGCAAAAGGGAAAGATTTAATGTTGCAACGTTTAGATGTGTACTAGTGAATGGTGAATGAAAGAGGATGTAAAGTCAAAATTAAGCTGCAGTTTGAGTAGCAGGATGCTGCTTTGTGAGAGGCAGTGTACTTTGAGAATTGTTCACGTAGCTGCGCTCTGTTTCACCTAACATCTAAGTATACTCAAGGAGATAATGAAGTGTTTGCCATTGTTTATCACACTGTGGTACCTAAGATACCAGTCCCTCCTTCAGCTAGCACAGTGAATAACTATGCCAAGTGAATTTTGGGTTTCATTGGTGGATGCTAAGTTTTACACTGCAAGTTCTGTGTTCGCTTCTAAATTCTAGAAACAGGATTAAGTGAGCTTTCGGATGCGTTTCTTTCTAAGTAGTGATTTTACTAAATACAGCACTTTCTTTACTCCCTTTCTGCTTCTGTTTTCAGGGCAAGGCATTTCAGAGAGAGCATCAAATTTATTCATGAGTGCCGGCTTACAGGTGAAGGCTGCCTAGTTCATTGGTATGTATACCACTGGCTAAAGAAACTTCTTAAGGGTTTCTGTGCCTTTTCTTGTATGTCCATCTTTGCTCAAGATGGGCAGTGGAGCGTTCTCCCTTAGACAAAAGACCTCACTGCTTTATTAAAACAATGTTTCTATTATTTTTTCTTTTATATTTCTGTTATGCTGACAGCATGCAGCTGGCTTTTTTTTCTTATCTGTATGGCCAGGAAAACAGTATTTTGGGCTAACTGGGAGTCTCCTTCTCTGGAGATATTCAAGACTCACGTGGAGGCTTTCGTGTTCAACCTACTGTAGGGAATCTCCTTTAGCAAGGCATTGGACTTGATGATCTCCTGATGGTCCCTTCCAACCCCTACAATTCTGTGATTCTGTGATTCATCATTTTAATGACAAGTTAGCATTCATCTCCATTTTATAGCAAAATCCACCTGAAGTGCTGTCATTACTTGAAGAGCCCCAGAAGACATACAAATGATATTAAAGCCTTGTGCAACTAAAGCTTTTGAGCTGCTAGGCTGGGCAGCTGCCTGGAGATGCACAGAGCTTGAGAAATTCTTGACCTTCTCTCTTAATCGAACCTTTTTATAGGTCTTTCCAAAACAACAATAAAATTTCTTTGGCTAGACATCTTATTTATTTATCATTGTTGTCAATCATTGTCTTTCTAAACATTTCCGTAATCCTAATAATCTGATCAATTTTCGTAATGGCTATTTTGGTGACTTCAGTGTTTTGTTATTAAAAAAATAAAAAGCCCCCTGAAAATAAATTGACATCTTCATTATTTTAACTGCTGAAGTGTTCAAAAATTGCATTTCTTAATAGCAAGTCTCTGATTGGAGAGGTGCTCCTGGGACTATACAGAGTGAAAAAGAGGAAATCCCATCCTGGGTTTTTTCTTGCTTCCTGCTATTGGTTGTAGTCTACACTGTGTGTCCAAGTGGCATATCTGAGTCTACATTTGGAATCAGTCATCTCATTATCTGAACACCAAAATTTATACATGAGCCCTGAGCATAAATCCTCAATTTGCTACTGACTCACTCTACTGAGTATGGACGAGTCATTTGGTCAGTCTCCATGTATGTAAAATGGGTAATTATCTGAATTCTGATGGTGATAAAAATCATGTATTTAAATCTGTGGCATGGTTCAAGAGCATAAGATGGTTTGGAAATGCCAGGTGAAAGAATCTGGTATACATGCAGCCCAAGCACATTATATATTCTTGCAATAGTAAGAGTCAGGAGTTTTTCCAGAGCAGTCAAACCAGTGCTAGGGAATGATTCTTACTTTATCCCTGTGTTTCAGGAAACTGGAGTCCTGAGAACCTAAGTTACACAGTGCCTGGAGAACAGAAGGCGGAAAAGAGCTCAGGCAATCATACTCATGCGTTTTAACAATTCACTTAATTTCAGAACCCTTAAAATGGAGCTTTTATTCATGGTGAGGAGGAGGGAACAGTCTTATTTCAGCACTCTGATCTGTATTGGCAGAAGACTGGGTGACTTATTTCTAGCTCATTCAAAACCAAATGTAACTTAGAAATGTATGCTCTCCTCCCCTTTTGTGAACACTTAATGTTTATCCCTTCCTTTCTAGTCTCATATAAATTATCACTTGGAACTCACTTTTTCAATCTTGTTGTAGATTTGTTCTGATTCATTTGAAAAAGCAGTACCAAAACCCCCCTAACTCCATTACGGTAGTATGTATGGTGGCACTTAACACAGCAACCTGCTGTGGCGTTGGGAAGTGATGCTTTTAATTGTAATTGAAGTAGAGCTGTACTTCATCTGTTTATTGCACCTCGTTTTTCATGCAGCCTTGCAGGTGTCTCTAGGAGCGTAACGTTGGTGGTTGCGTACATCATGACCATCACAGACTTTGGCTGGGAAGATGCACTCTCTGTTGTCCGAGCAGCGAGATCCTGTGCCAATCCTAACATGGGCTTCCAGAGACAGCTACAAGACTTCGAAAAGCACGATGTTGATCAGGTATAACCTACAAACAAATGAAATGAGAAACAGAACTCTAAGCTGGTTGATGGGCTGCTTCTCACTGTTCTCAGTCCTAGCTGGTCTGTCTGACTCCTTGGGTTTGCTTTGTGGAAGTGACTTCTTTGGTAAGCCTGCTATGCTACACTGGGGAGGTGCAGGCAGAACTAAGGGTGTCAAGGAATATGAGATGGGAGTAAAGATGAAGCATGACATCCAAATACACCTTCTGTCCAGCCGTGCTCTCAATCTAGTGATTCTCATTGTACTGAAGACACAATACAAGGCTTAAACCTTTAAACAGAGAAAACGTAAAGAGAAAGGAGCTCAGAATGCAGCAGTAAGAGCAACTTTTAAGTTGCATAAAAATATTTTTTTTCTCACACTCATTTGAATTAGTAGTTAGGAAAGAGATCATAATCAGAAATCTGCTATCCATAAATTAATTTATGTTATCATTATGATCTATGTCCTCTGCCAGCAATACCTTCTGTGACTGAGACTTAATAAACATTCAGATGTGGAGAACAGTCTCAAATATGACTGTTTTTCTTATTTCCTAGCCTTTTAAGGCTTTGTAGGCTAGGATAATTAAGGAAACAATAGGACTGCAAAGCGATTATCATAAAATGAGTTTCTTACACCTAAAAACAACCATTCTATGCAAAAGACCTGCTCCCCGTGGGTGATCAGTGGCTTCCACTTACGTTAACTTCCTACTCTGACTGCCCTCTCTGCTTTCCATTGCTCAGCCTATTGTTCTGTGGGCTTTCTTGGATTGTACTTATTAAAAAATCAACAGCAGAGGCCAAGCAAAATACATGAGTTGTTTTTTTTTAATTCATTATTATATACCCACCATTCTGCTGCAGAAAGTTTAGAGTTCAGAAATTACCATTTGTTTTGCATAATGCAGTTTGCAACTATAAATATTTGAGTTTTTTTTAATATTTAACTGAATGTTTCCTGGATCGTTTGGATCTGGTGTAAATGGTAGAGTTAACTGATTTTTTAAGAGACAAAAGTCAAAGGGGGACTTTCCAGACTTGTCTCCTTCCTCCCTTACAGTCATTTCTGCTCTGGGCAAATTGGTCTGGGCAAACAGCAATGACAATTAAGGCTGTATGCAAATAGCCTGATAAAGACAGTAACGTCTTTTTTTTTTCATCCATGATGGACAGGACATTCAGCCTATTTCACCGAGGGGGAGGCAGTAGCTTGCAAAAAGAAATATCCACCTGAGGTCACCGGCTGGGCTGTAGTTTCCTACTGTCTCTTAATAACAACCACATCCTTAGCAGGTGTCTGTTTACACACCTGATTTCAGTGGAATATTGCCATCTGCAAAGGGTGTGAACTTTTTTTTTCTGATTTCAGCACCATGGGTGTTTTGCTGAGTCTATTCAGAGTGGTATCCTGTGGGGTTTCTGGGATGGAGTCTCTTAGATCTTGATCTTATATGAGGGGTTTAGTCCCTAAGGTAATCGTGTAGTTTGCAGTAACTCCAGATTTCAGGTGGAGGCCTGAGGCTTCAGATTTTCCTCAGCGTTATTACAATCTTTTAGGAATAGGAGGCAACAACTATGCTAAGGTCTTGTCCAGTGTTTAGGTAAGTGGTCTTTGCAGCTAAAGTCCATAATCTCCAAACAGAATAAAGCTATGGAAGTTAAGCCTTTTAAAAATTCACAGGAGTATTGTCTCCCCTGGAACAGAACAATTGAGGGCTGTGTCTTTTTACTGCTTCCACAGTAAAGAGCGACGAAATTGTTATGAATGACTAAGTAGACTCAAATCTTCACCTGGCAAAGAAATGAGAGAGAAGAATCTGACAAAGGTCTATGAAACTGAGTGGAATAGAGGAGGTGAACAGATGTGATTTCCTCTTTTCCTTGCAACGTGAAATGGAGGTATCAGCTGGCTGGTCCCAATCAGATAAAATCATTTTTTTATACAACAGATACTTGTGGATGATGTTGGCATCCAGATGCGTTGTGGCAAGAATACGTGGATTCAAAAATTTGTGGCAGAAGAGCACATTTTTTTGTATCAAGCACAAAGACATTTCCTCGGCATCCAAAAGTAACTGAGCTGAAAATTGCAGGAAGCTGAGGAAATCACAGGGAGGATGTCCCAGCATGATTGCCCTTCCCCTGCATTGTTCCCTCATCTTCAAATGACCCTGGTACTTTGGTCACATACCAGAGTCAGTCATTCATGTCAGTAACGCAGAGGATCCTATGCTATAGCTGTTAAATCTCCTGGATTTTTTTCTTCCTAGTGGTTACCTTTTCTAGTATCTACAGTGCAATTTCTACTACAGGTATTAGATCAGGATGAAAAAGCTATATGAGTGATTTGCTTTCTGGTCTTTTAACCTTTTGAAGTTCTTTTAAGCCTGTTGTGACTTCGGCCGATCATGCTAGTGTCCACACTTACTCATCTCATTGCTTGTACATGCTTATACAAGTCCAGGATGTCCTTGCCCAGTGGATGTTCCTTATTCAGGATTACTCCAGTCAGCCAAGCTGTTAAGCAAGTATGTCACTTTAGGGAATGTAAGGGATCTCAGTGATTTCACATGTGTTCCTCTGTCTATGCATTCTGTGCTCCTTTTGTAGGACGTGCAGTGTTTACGTGTTTTTTTAGATTACTTGTGTTCTTAAAGGCTCTTGACATTCTGTAGGGCCGGAGGGAATATTACTTGTGCATAAGTGTCCTGATATCGCTTCATCATGTTGTATCTGTCTGTTTAATCTCTGCAGTTCAGGCAGTGGCTGAGAGAAGAATATGGTGAAAACTCTTTTCAGGATCTGCAAGAAGCCAAAAATCTTCTGAGCAAGTACAAGGAGCAGGCAGAAATGCAGCAGAGTACTGGGGGAAGACAGTGGAATAACAACTTCTCATCTGTGCCATCTCTCTCGTACAACAACTACACAACAGAGACCTAGTCACAGAAGGCTGAATTTTTCTCTCTACCTTTGAAGAATATTTTGCCATAATTTCTATCCCATCTTCAAGACTCTTGACAGTAATCATGCAAACAATTGATTTGTAGAAAGCTTCTTGATGAAAAATGTACATTATGTGTGTGTGGATGAATGCGTTTAACACAATTTTATAATTTGGGCAGGATCTAGCTCTCTGTACGCTCAGAGACAAGATCCAGTTACTGTGGCTGAGCCAGTCCGTCAGCCACAACTGTTATCCCTACGTAGCCTGGCATTTGCTGTGAGGTTAGCTCAACTCCTTTTGTTGTAGGCTAGCAAAGGGCTCTGAGAGATGAACTCTGGCGATTCAAGCTTTGGCACTTTGACATCTCTGCACTTTTAATGTGGCAAATGTATTATTGCACCTGGAGAAGGGAACTCAAGTTAGTCTGCTGCTCACAGTCCACTGGCAAGTAATACCCTACGATGGACTTGTGCTTGAACGCTAGGCTGTAAACTGGAGCAGGTTAGATATGTACATGCACCTTTCTACCAACAGTAACAGCTAGGAGAGAAGTGGGGCAGACAGCTCTGAGTAATAACATCTTCAACTGCCACAGTTGTACTTGCTTCAGTGCACGTGAGACAGAGCTGTTGGTAGAGCTCCCGCAGACCGAGAACACAAACTGCCACCACAATTCAGCTGCTACGCAGTGATTTAAGCCATGGTCCTCGATTGTGCTTATGATCTCCCAACATAAACTTCTCTGGAGTGTAGTTAGTCAGGTCTCCGATGCCACTGAACTTCATTCCCTGTGGAACACATGCCTCTTCAACACATGCCCCTGCACACGTGATAACGTGACTCCAAAGAGTGGGCTTGGTGTGAGTGCGAGCACCTGTTTCTTTGCTTGTGCTGTGGTTTGCTCTTTGACTTCAGCTACCTCAAAAATGCTGTACTTGTCATTGTGGTTGTCAATGCAACCTTGAAAATGGCCTTGTGTAATCTTAATCTGGCACTGAGTAATGTGTGTGAGTGTGTGAGGGTGTGCGTGTTTCACAAATGTCTGTATCTGAGAAGTTTGTTTTCTTTTAAAGTTGCCTGTGTTTCACACTAGAGTTGTTTGAATTTGACTTTCTGCCATTTAAGAACCACTCTGTATTTTGCTGTGATCAAATCAGTAGGAATGCATTTGTAAATCGTTTTCAGGTAGGTTAAAACAAGAGGCCATACACTGCCGATGTGTTTCTAGAGTGGAGTCATTGCCTGACTTAGGTGCATTCTAAGAGTGTAACTTCAAATATGTCGCCACAGATGCTGGGCAGTGAATTGGGTTGTGATGGTGTAATGGGGAGGGCCATTGATGCCAAGCTAATAGCTTCTTCTCTTTGGCTCAGAGGATGAAAGGCTTATTTTTCTTGAAGATTGCAAAAAATATATATAATAATAAATCTGAATAGTCAGGGTATTGAAAAACAAAAACTCATTTGTTTCAACTTTGGATGTGCATCATGTTAAAAACTGAGCACTGAGTGAGAGGCAGTCAGCATGCTAAATACAGTTGTCATCTCTTCCAGCTGCTTTGGCACTCTGACCCTCCCATCCTTTCACAAAATTCCTCTTCATGTGATTTTCTGCTTGCTTTGGATGGCAGTGAATTCTTTGGACGGGAGCAATGCTTTTGGGGGTCAAGTGAACTCTGGCCTTGTTAAGTATCTTCATAACATGTGTGTTACATTTTCTGAAATACGGATCTTGTGTATCGATAACTGTCAAAAAGAGAAAGAAGGAATGGGGTGGAAGCGGCCTGACCATTTCATCCAAATCCAAGCCTAAATCAAGAGTTCTCATTGCACAAGTGCTTTACGTGTACTGAACACATCAGGAGCAGGAAAATCATATCAATGTTACAGTAAGCTGTTGGGCTTGAGAAAGGTGCTGGAATTTTTGTTTTCAAGCTTGTAGCTAAATGAACCACTGCCTGTTTGGGATAACCAGCAACCCGTGTTCTGTGTTGGCCTGGTAACAGAAGTATGTGGCATTTCTCAAAGAGGTTGATCTGCAAGTAAGTAGCTTTCATGAATTCCAGCACAGCAGTGCCCAGGGTGGCAGTACCCTCTGTGCTCTGAGAGTGAACATGGTAATTGGAAAACACTTTCCTTGATAACAGGGTCTAAGACATTTGGGATGGTGCTCCACTTGTTCAGCCCTCTCACAATAAGTTAGTAGCGTAATATCCGCTTGTCCCCGGAGGGTAGCTGCCAGAGGCATTCAGCTTATGCTCTTGCAGGTATCCAGTCGATCCATCCTGTAGGGGACTGCCAACAGTATGCACTCCGTAACACTTCTGACGCTTGTCCTTGCAGTAGTAATGGTGTGAGTGTTGATAAGTTGGCACGTTTTCAGTTCTGACAAATACAAAGCAGAATGGGAGGCATGATACTGTCCAAGATTATTCTGTATTGATTTTTTTTAAAGTAGTTTGATTATCCCCAAAGAGTCAGTCCCAGAAATGGGACTTTTTTTTTTTAAACTGAATTTGTATTTAGGGCCATATAGCCATATCAGTGTGCATTATGCTGCAGCTGGAAAGCAGATACAGGGTAAAGCAGGAAGACAGAGGGAATGCCATATCGTCAGTAAGTAGAAGTGCTTCTCTCTTTTTAAAAGACAGGAGGTATTTTCTGTAGGCTCTTGCTCCTTCATCTTTAGTGGGCTCTTTGTATCGCATACCTCATTTCAGAGAGACAAAAGAGGAATGGTGGTCTGAGTGAACTTCAATCTGTTTCCTCTGTGTAGGGAGCGGAGGAGTAGTTTACTCTTATTTCCATAAAGTGCGGGAGAGAGAGCAGCTACAATTCCCACCTCTGGCTTTCTAGAAAGGAGAGGAGCAAACATTGAGAGCTTGACAGGATTTGTCTTCCAACCAGCCTTTCAGTGGCAGTTTGCAGGACTATCCAGCTATCTGGAACGTGACTAGACCCCTGTCCACATCTTAATAGTTGGCCTTTATGGTGTAGGTGATGCATTCAGTTGTTTTGTTTCTGTACTTCAAAACATTCTTCTCATTGTGATGTTCACTGGAAAATGTATAAAGTTTATAACACCTTATTGGATATCCAGATTTGAAATGTATAATCTTTTTTTTTTTTTTGTAAACTTGATATCCATGTGTGATTATTATAAGCAAATGCTTACTGTTATACAATGTAGGTAATGGGTAAATGCATTAATATTTATTACCCTGATTTTTAACCTGGAAAGAGTTGCTTCCTTACATCTTCTGGTTGATTGGGAAGATATGGCAAACCATATCTGTATTTTTTAAAAAGGACAGTAATAACATTGGTTGCTATAATGGCCACTGTCTATAAGGAAGTCAGTGAAAAATTATAGTAATTCAGCTACTTTGAAAGCTCTAAGCCTGGTAAGCTTCTTGATTCTGTCTTCCTGTTCCTGGGCATCTTAGCAAAGCCTTGATTGCATTTTCCAAATGTTTGTATTTAATACGTTCTACAATTTTTTTACAAATTAAAGTAAATGTTAGCACCTGATCTGCTTGTGTATTTCTTGAGATAAGTGGTAGTTTCTGACAGGCTTCTAGACACTGTTTGTATCCCTGCAAGTACAGTAAGCATAACACTGACTGATTTGGGTATTTAGATGGCTTTTCTCCCGCACACAGGCTGACTGAGACTTCTCATCTCTTCACCAAGTTCTTCCAGGTGAGTTCCACAATCTGCAAAGCAAGCATCTCTTTGATACTAGTCCCAAAAGAGGATGTTGCTTGTTGCTATCTTGTTGTTGGCCCATCATTGCAACAGAATACGTAGCAAATCTGATTTATTTATTTATTTTTAATTCTTCTGAAATACTTTATTCTCTACGAGACACTAGGGCTTCATTAGCTGTAAAACGTGGCTTACATGCAGCCAAGGCTCGAGGCTGTCTGAGGAAGATGATATAAGTGGCAGAAGAGGATGCCACAGGAAAAAAAATAATAAAAATATCTAGTGTAAGTGGAAAAAAGCCCCATTTAAATTCCCACAGATAACACTGCATTTTTGGTTTGCCAGAATTACCTTCTTAGCAGAGGTAGTGTCATTCAAACCATCAGAAAATCCCCAAGCCCCAACGTGAAAATAGTCAGTTATACCTAAGTAGCCAAATCTGATGGCCACTTCAGTCATTGCTGAAGGCTGAGCTGTGGCTGTGCAGTGGGATGCCCTTATGATGAAGGCATTGTGCTCAAGCACAATGGGCTTTGGGTCTCTTCCTGCCTTCTCCTCCCCTGCCAGCTCTCACTTGCTTCTGGGCTGCCAGGAACGTGTGGATGTTTCCTCTGGGATTTCTGAGACCCAATTAATAGTATTCTCAACTGAAGTTCTAACAGGTCTGTAGATAGCTTTGAATGTGCTAGATGCACCTTTTTCATGATGTTTTGTTTCAGCTTCTTCGGTGTGAGTAGTATGGCTCTTCAGTTTACTAGGGTATTTCAATCCCTTTTTATTTCTCTGTAAGACTTTAGTGCAGCCTGCTACGCAAGGCTTGCTTTAATAATTACCTCATTTCTCCAATGCGGTGTCAGAAATATGTACTCTAGCAGCGGTGAGCCAGAGAATGTCTTTAAAATATAATTCCTGACAACTACAAAACTCTTCTAAGTTTTAAAAGGAGGCTTCCTTCCATCCCCAAGGAAAAACAGTTTCCAAATGAGAAACGCACTGTCGCTCTGGCTTCTTTCTGACCCCTTAGCACCTCTCCGTGACAATTTTTATCCAAATCGGATGTAAAATTAATTATGCTGCAACCCTGGTGCCATTGTATTGATCTCAAGTGCGCATTTTGTTGTCTTCAGTGTTATACATAACTGTCGTGAGTTCTGATTTGATTCATGTAAAATTGTCCCTGTGCACACTGAACTGAGGGAACCAGAGGGCAAGGCCACGTGTCCTTAGGTGTGCTCATAACCTGATGAAGGTTCAGCTTCTTCAGCAAGTCAGAAAGAGTCCTTACCACATCTCAAAATGATTGTGCTGGAGGAGGGAAAATGGTGATTGTCTCTGGAAAATGTTAGACAGCATGAGGAAGGTGATCTTGCACCTTAGAGTGTTTCTGTAGAAACCCCTGGAGACACAATATGGGACAGAAACAGCTTTTTTTCACACTTAGTTCTCAGTAGAACTTAAAATACAGCTCTAATTTGCCGTGTGACCCAACTCCCGCACATTTAACCATTTCGTTGCTATGTTTAGCAGTGTTCTTCTGTCCTCACGCAGGGAACAGATTTTAGTTTGTCTATGTTTCAGTGTTTGAGGGCTGCTTCGAATGTAATGCCTCCTGTTTCATGATGTTGGCCCATGACAACAGAGGCAGATGTTGGTGGTATGGCAGTAGAGGTGGAACCTTCCCACCGATACCCCATTAAGTGTTGTTGCTGCATGACAGACGGCAGCAGAGGGGCGGTCTGACAGAATGGTGTCTGACATGGAAGTGCGTATGAAGCAAAGGTGAGCCACTGAATTCCTCCATGGGGAAAAAATGCCATCCACTGACATTCACTGATGCTTGCTGAATGTTGATGGAGAACAAGCCGTGGATGTGAGTGAGGCGGTGAGTGGTGCGTTTCAGCAGTGGCGACAGTGATGTGAAGGACAAGCCACGTTCCAGGTGGAACGTACACAATGTCAAACTACAAAATGAAGAGCATCTCGATCGGCTCATCCAGGGAACTGTGTCTGGAACTGAACGTTGGCTTCAATGCTTTGGAAACAATGGTTTTTTTCACAAACAATTGCAAAGTTTGTGCCAAGTGCGTCCCACGAATGCTCATGTAGGATCAAAAGAACACTGTATGCATGTTTGTCAGGACCTACTGAACACTAGCAGGCTGAAGGTGACAATTTCTTGGGTCACATCATGACCAGTGATGAGATGTGGTGTCACCTCAAGAGCCAGAGTCAAAATGGCAGTCACATTCTGCTCATATGTGAACCAAACACATCTGCAGTAAGTTGGGAGTGAAATTCACTTGCGAGCACTCTCAGAAAAGATGGGATTTTCAGGCAGATTTGCACCCGTTTTCCATTTTAGTTGAAGAAATTTGGAATGTGTGGGTTTGTACCCTTCATTAGGCATTGAATAGAGAGACTGGAACCAAAACATCCAAGCTACTGAAAGTGCAAAACGTTTTCAAAGTTGCTTGCTCACTTGGTCATCTCTTCCTGCAGACATTAACAAAGCATGACTTTTGTTCTGGGCAGATGCATTTACAAATAGGCCCTCTGAAAGTCTCCTCTCCCCTCCCTCTGAAAGCTAGTGAGGTTTTATTTAATTTGTCAGATACAGGGGTGGGGTTTTTGTTACAATTTCTTGAAGAATCAGTAAGACTTTTACTGAACTTGATGAAGATTGGTTGTTTATCAAGAAGGTATGCTGAAAGAGTGCCACCTTTGCCCAAAACACACAAAATAGAGGACTGAGAAGCATTTGGGATTCTGTTCCCAAACCTCCTACAATGTCTGTGTGACTGGGCAAGTCACTTCGTTTCCCCAGTAAAGTGGGAAAGAATGAAATGTCACGACTCTTCTGTGATACAGCTTTGTGAAGCCACGAATGAAAAGTGCTGCATCGGTGCTGGCTGTGCATGATTAAATTGGGTATCTGCTGTAGATTTGAGGGATGTTAAAATTCCTTTGTAAACGATTCTGAAGCGGGACATGGAGTTGTGGTGGTTTCTTGCTAATTCTTTGTACCTCAGATCTGCACCTCAGTCCACCTGTGTAGGAGTGCTGCGCAGCCAAGTGTTGGGAGTTGGCAGGAATAAGGAAAAATCCCCCAGGTGATGTTTCCTTGGTGCTGTATTGCAATGTGAATTACATAAAGTGCAGATGTTATTTCTACCTCAAAGAAGGAGTAAAAAGGAACAGTTGCAGAGCAATTCGGATTATGATGACCCTAGACAAAATTCATTCCGTAGGTGCTTCTGTTGAACGTAAAATCTCAGATAACAAAAAAATTGTAGGAATATGCCATGTGGCTGTGACGTCAAGAGAGATAGGGGCAAGGGTAGGAGGAGTAACACATGGAAAACATAAAAGCATTGGAGCACCTGAAGGTAATATGGGAAGGACCTGTGATACATGTGCCGAGATGTTCCATGCACTGCAAGAAGGAGCCTGCCTAAAAAAAACTGAAAGGGAATCTCTGCTATTTCATATGCTTTAGATATATGGTTAATATTCTAGAAAGAGTGATGTCCCAGTTTTCCCCTAGGTTTTCTGTGGAAAGAAAGTGCATATGGAGAACACATCTAATAAAAGCTCTTCTGGCAGATGAGAGCTGGAGGAGGAACAAAAATAGTGCCTTCTTGGCCAGGCAGCAGCTGCTGCTTTTGGACTGTTTCATGGAAGACATGAATTTGATTCATTTCCAAAGACAATTTGGAAACTCCAGGCAGCAGAGAAAGGGACTCCCCCTTAACTTAGCTGTTTTTCTCTGTATTGCACTTGTGTGAAATGCAGTCAGCTCTGCTTCTCAGGTCATTTCTGGGGGATGGCAGCATGTGGGGATTGACCCTCTGTTCCTCAGTTCACGAGATTTGGGAGCCTCGGTGCCTTGAATCAAACACATTGGATTTCAAAAGGTTGGGGAACTTGCAGCTCCTGCTGTGGCCACCTCTGTGTAAAAGTTCCCTTTAACTTCAAACCAAAGTAGATCCCAACTGCACATTGAAGATTCTCTGCTGGTGGCCAGTGCCTCCATGATCTCTCTGCTTATCGGGTGCTGGTTGGGGCTGTATTAGTCCCTCTGGACCTCCCTCCCTTCCAGACTGAGTGAAGGCAGTAGCTGAACTCTGTGCTGTTCTTTCATTCGACAAGGCCAAGTCTTATCCAACTTTAACGTGAAGCACGTATACTAGGGTGCTCAGGAACTAAACAATTTACCTCACTGAAAACAACCCACGTGAGGGCTGGGCTGCGGAAATAGCTGAGGTAAGTGTAGGAGAGCATGGTTTGGTGACTGCTCCGACAGTAATTTGCCTGCTCTGATGGGAAGCAATAATGAGGAGGAACAGACAGTAATCAGTGAATCAATCCACGCTCTTGTTTAAAAATACCTCCTTTTTGTGGCTTTGGTTACAAGAACGCTTTGTGGGCCACAGAAGAAAGGCATTAGCAGTAGTTTAAAGCCATATTCTAATTTTTTTCTTTCATGAAGTCCCATGAATCTCTAAGCAACAGAATTTCCACCAGTGTACATACTGGGGGGAGAAGGAGAGCAGAGGGGCAGTGGATATTTTAAGCAAACCACTGCGGTTAAAGCAAGCGGGAGCTTCTGTAACTAGTGCTAGATTGCAGTTAAGGAGGGCATTTGTTTGAGAAGGGGCAGTATGAGACACTACAACCCCCAATTTTGCTTTTTAGCTACCCTGCAAAGGGAAATGATCAATATTCTTGGTCTGCCTCATGTTATTGCAGATTTAGGAAATGGGAGCTATGCATTTCTGGGATGATTTTTACCAACTCCTGCAGATGCAAAGGAGAGAAGATGTGGTGGTCAGAGAAAGGATGGCCTTTGCTATGGCATACCTCCTCCTCCTCCTTTTATAAAGATCGCATTCTAGAGAGGTAGTATTTATTTTAATGGACATAGTGATGAAGTACAGTCAAATCTTAAGATTTCTAAAGAACTTCCAACAACTTGGTGTGTTTGAAATCCTCCGGGCACCTGATGGCTTGAACAGCAAACAGAACACTTGCCAGACTTAAGCAGATGCCCTATGGAAACATCTTTGAAAGTAACACACAAAGTAGTAGAGAAGAAAAGATCACAGTCGTCGTCTGACTTCAGGTTGTTGTTAAATTTAGTTTTTTTCCTATGCTATCCTAAAGTTCGCTCCAATTATTCCCAGTTTTTCTCACTGTGTCTTGACAGTCACAGTGCACGGTCGTTAAGACTCTGATGGTTAGCAGTTGTACCAGATAATATGATCAGAGTGAGGTTTGTATTGGCCTGGCTCACTGAAGGTAAGAGAAATGCGTAATGATGTTTTCAGAGGGAAGCCAAGCAGGACTTTAATTTTGGTCTCTTGGTTTCCTGCAGCTTTATTACAGGGGGAAAGCAGAACAAGCAAATGGCAGCACCTGTGGAAATGGAATGGAAAATTTGGAGGAGCTCTCAGGAGCTGCATAAATTTCTTGAGAAAGACAGTGAGGTATAGCTTTGTTCTGGATTTTCTGAGATGGCAGAAAAAATGGCAAATATTACACATACACAGGAGGAAAAAAAGAAAGGGAAATGGGCTCTTAAAAACAAACCACATATGTATATATCGACTATTTGTTGTGGTTTAATTTGGCAAATGGCTGAGCACCACACAGTCGTTTGCTCACTGCCCCCCTTCCCAGTGGGATGGGGGAGAGAACTGGAAGAAAAACAACAAAGTGGAACCTGTGGGTTGACATACATAAAACTATTTACTAAGATAGAGAAAAAGAAAAGGGTAGTAGTTAGGACAAAAAAAAAATATATATATATATATATATATGTATATGAATGTATATAACAAGTGATACACAAGCAATTGCTCACCACCCACAACCGATGCCCAGCTAGCCCCCCAAGCAGCAGAAGAGAGCCAGCTGAACTTCCACCCCCTTCAAAACTCCTTCCTCATGATGTCACACAGCATGGAATATTCCTTTGGGCAGTTTAAGTCAGCTGTCCTAATTGAATTCCCTCACGGCTCCTTGGGCCCTTTGCTGCGAATGGCCTTGGCTCCGTATAGCACTGCTTAGCAGCAGCTATAAACATCAGTGTGTTATCAACACTACCTAGAACCAAAACCATAGCATCATACCAGACACTCTGAAGAAAACAATTCTGTCCCAGCTGAAAGTAAGACACTATCATATTTCAGTGTGCTGAAGGAAAACAATAATGTAAATAAGATGGCTAACCAAAATCTGGACTACACTTTTAGTCCAGAGCCTATAGACAGACTGGCTCCTACTGAACTGTACATGGTAGCGCGATGTTGACAGCACCATTTGCAATATATCCAGTGAGCAGAAGCATTGGTTGAGAAAATGTAGGACTTGCAGATTTAGGCTCCATGACCCACGCTGGAACTTCATGTTCTCCTGAGCAGAGAAAAATCAGTTCCAGCTTTCCACTCCTTGTACGGATACTTTGTGCTTTATAAGTCTGCCTGCACAGATGGGCGGAAGGAAGCCAAAAAGGCACCTGGAAGGTGGTGGTGCAGATGAACAGCCTCTGCTCCATTAAGCTCTGAAGGGCCTGATGCACATGTGCACCAAGTTTAAAAACTGAGTTCAGTGTGTATAACAGCAGTCCCTTTGTGCTGTTCAGTGGTACCAACACTTATCCTCAACCCAAGGTGCCTCACTGGAGACACCTACGTGTGCTGCTGATCCTGTGCCCTGTAGCTGCTTTCTGCATTTATAAAACAAGGTAGGAGGTGACTCTCCATAGCACTTCTCCATGCTGGAACAACCTTCCTGGTTCTACCTTATGGACCTATCTTGTATGGTCTCTGCCAGTTAGTATTTAAAGTGTAGCACTATATTGGGAATTCCCTAAAGGATTCTTTCAGCCTCTCTTGTCAAAGTTATGGGAACTTAGGGACCTTTTAGGGAAGAGGAAAGAAGTGGTCCCTATCAGAACTAGAGCAGCCCTTGTAATACAGGTTCTCAAATGAGCCTGGGCAGCAATAATGATGCTGCTGAGTTCTGTGTCCATTTTAAGTTCTTTTTACTAATGAAGTCAATCTGTACTTCTGCTTCTCTGGCAGTAAGTTATGGTCCTCATTTGCCCCTACACAAGTTAAGCACCCATTCTTGAAGGTCTCCTAGTGCCTGGGAGTCCCTGACCACTGCCCTGGGGAGCCTGTTCCAGGGCCCAACGACCCCCTGGTGAAGAACCTTTTCTTAACACCCACCTGAACAGCCCCTGACCTCAGCATTTACCATTAGCTGAGAACAACCATGCCAATATGCATGTCATAGCTGTATATATCACTCCATGTTCCTTCAAGTACTGCTGTCTGTCCTGAGTCTTTACAAAAACAGACTTGCAGGTGGGGAAGGACACCTTATAATTCACAGCTTCTTGGGCAGTACAGCAGAACTGGACAGGACTGGGACTCTCTGCACACCAGCTTGCTTGTTGCCCAGACACTTTGCCCTCATGAAGCCAGTGGGGAAGCTCCTCCTCCGGAGATCAGCGACAGCAGGATCTGCCATTCGGTGCTTTGAGTAACGGTTTAAGGCCACCAAGTGGCCATTTCTTTCTTGCTTTTTTCTCTTCTTCAAGGCAGTCAGAGGCAGCACCAGCCTGTCAAAAAGGCAGGCATAGCAATACAGAGATGTAGCAGGGCTTTGCCTTCCATAAGATGAAATCACACCATCTCTCTACTTTTCATACTGTTGCATGACCACAAATAAATTCTCCTATCTGCAAGGGAAAAGGAGAAGCTTTGAAAAATCCTGCAGTTTTGACGATGAGCTCTTACGGCAAACACTGGCAGCTATTTGCATGCTTTTCAAGGAGGGAGAGATGGGGAGCACTGCAGACAGATTTTGGAGGCCTGAATACACAGAGGTTCTAAGGAGGGGGCTGACCTGTGTCTGAGTGCAGGTGTCATAGGGAAACGGTTCTTCACCATGGCCAGTTCCTGCTCAGACCAGCACCCGATGGTGCCTTCCCACACAGCAACAGTTAGAACAGTAATTACTATAAATAAGCACAATGGGCAGTTGTGTATCCCCCTTTTTTTTTTTTTTTAATAGCGGGCACTGTATTTTTTGACCCAATCCACGGCAATAAGAAAAAAAAAAGAAAGAATTATGTAACAAAATGAGTAATGCTTTGTGGTGAGGGAATTTCTTGGTGTTTTCTATCATGCAATGCCTTTGGTAGAAGTGTGCCTAGCTAAATTTGCATCACTGGCAATGTGAAGAACTTTATTTTGCTTCAAACGAGAAGCACTCGCCCATGCTAGTTAAGTCACCCTTCAGAGTATCTATCCTTCCTGTTCATGCTCACCAAGGGTAGCCATGCATGCAGAGGTCTCTCTTTTTACACCATTAGAAGAGAGCAGCTTGGTGCTAAAGTCAATGCAATGGGCCATCCCGCCTCCATCAGCTGCCAGCAGCCCCTGCAGCTGTTAAACTCATCAGAAGTCACTGTGGGCTGATGTCAACTGTCAGACAGTGTTCAGAGAATGTTCAGAATCTGTCTGAGAGAAACGGAAGTGAAACAAGGTGGACAGCATGCTTTCAAAGGGAAGATTTTCCATGCCACCATAAGGACAGAAGCACACCACTGCCACTGAGAATGTCCCTTCCTACCTTTGTACATCTCCCCTGGGTGCTCCCAGTGCTTTGTTTCAGCCATCGTGAGGTGAGTTAAAACCTAACACTGGCCATGTGAAACATTCTGTCTACATGCAGGCTTCCCCAGCAGACCCTGGCAGCAGATCCCATGTCATCTGTGAGGTCTTCTTCTATATACATTCTGCCGTGCCCTTGATGTCATGCTACTTATGAGATAGTCATGGATTGCCCGTCCTTATGTAGCAACATCAAAAGGTGCTGCAGTCTAGAGTGGAGAAAGGCATGAGGAGGAAGCACAGTGACGTACTGTTATTGTAATTCAGCGTATTCACTGTTCAGTCTGAGCACTGGGTTACCTTAATAATTAGGATGAGAGGTAATGCCCTTCAGTTGCGCCAGGGGAGGTCTAGGTGGGAAATTACGAAAAATTTCTTCTCAGAAAGAGTGGTGAGGCACTGGAATGGGCTGCCCAGAGAGATGGTGGAGTCACCATCCCTGGAGGTGTTCAAGAACCGCATAGATGTGGCACTGAGGGATGTAGTTAGTGGCCATGGTGGTGATGGGTTGGCGGTTGGACTAGATGATCTCAGTGGTCTTTTCCAACCTCAGTGATTCTATGATTCTAAAACAGCTAGGCCTCTTTTTTTTTAAAGCGGTCCCAACTTTATGAAGCTTTCTGCAGACTTTTGGTGGCATTTTGGCTCCTGCGTATTTTTTGTCACAATTGGTAGTTTTATCCCATATCGCCAAGGTGTTTGTTTGCTCTTTGATAATAATGGTATGCTCTCAGCATCTTTGGACACAAGGCTTTGTGACCATTGGATTCTCCAGGGAAGGAGCACTTGGCATGGAGGGCTGCAAGCACCAGTGTCATCACTGCCCCAGGCTTGGAGAAGAATGAACTCCCTCCTGCCTAGGGCAGCTTCCCTGCCTGAGCAGTGTGCTCTGTCCTATCTGCTCACTGGGTTGAACCTTCTCACCTGGTGCTGTGCTGCAAGTGAGGTTTAGTTGCATTTTGTGGTGCAGCCAATAAAGGTGTTTCTTGTTTCTGAAAAGTGCCAGAAAGCATTCGCTGACTTATTTACTTGCTAGACTGATAATTGATAGCAAGACAAATTCCGACTGGAGGTACTTGCTACTTCCCATTCTTACTTTCCATCAAAATCCTTGTTAACAAAGACTTTGTTTTTTTAATCAATCTTCTGCACACCTAACAGGGCTGAATTTCTTCTTTTCAAAGAGAAATGCCACTGCACATTCATTTTGGTCTCACATTCACTCTCTCTTGGAAATAGCCAAACTCCCCCATGGTGCCAATGTGAGTGAAGAGTCAGACCTCTACTCAGCAACACAAGCAGGTTCTTTGTGTTGCTGCTTAAGGAAGGGCAATTAATAAGTGGGTTTTTTTCTTTAAACAAGCTCACTTACTTAATATTTTTCCTTTGGGGCTGTGAGTTCCGCTTTATCAAAAAGAAGAAGGTAACTCAAACTGCTAGGCCACCAACACCACCACTTTCTCTCAACCACCTGCATCTCATCAGCATCTGCTCAGGACGTCCATGGTGAGAATTTACCCCTCGCTAATCAAGGTAGAATGAAACAAAACCATGTTTCACATTGTACAGGGCATGCTATACCTACAGTCTCTGAAATATCTCCTTCCAAAGCGCTGTGTGTTACACAAGGGACTTCCATGCCAGAATGGCCACGGTCAAGAGCCAACTCTTCCAGTTTCTTTAAAGCAGGGAAATGCCAGTGGCAACTGCATTTATGCTTTAAGTGAAACTTCACAAAGCTCCCTGCATTAAGTCCTTTTCTCTGTCATTTAAATTCTTGCTTTGCATTGCTTTTTGCAAAGATGCTTCCATACAAAAGGACAGAAAACCCAGACAATTTTATTTTTAATTGAAATTTGTAGTAGGTGGTGGGAATGGAATGGTCAATACTTAAGTAATATAGATCTTGTGGGTTTTTTAATGTTCTGTGTTTAGCTTTCAGCATCTTTTATTCCTCTGTTGTTCAGATCTCTACCCTCTCCAAGTCATTTTCTGATTTAATTGAACTCCTTGCAGCTCATTTTCTTTGAAGTGGAAACTCAGATCCAAAATGTACAAAACCAAGTTGACAGTTTGAACCCAGGAAATCATCTGGATTTGAAGTTAGATACAAATGAGCCCAAGCACAATACTTGCCCTATGCTCATATGAAAGCAAGCAAAGATCAGTTAAAGCAAAAATACCTGAAGTGGTCACCCAGGCAGCTTCCCGTCCCCAGGACGTAAGGAACCCACAAGGTGCTGGGAAGTCCACCCGCTGGGGCAGCACCCAGCCACAGACCTGTGACAAGCTCAAAGCATGCAAAGAACACAACAACACACCAGTCAGCACTCAGTGCTCCCAAATCCCTGCAAATTTGATTCCACTTCTGTTCTCTCCTGTTGGAGGAAAGATCCCACACCCCAGACCATGCATCCGGCTGTCAGCCCAAGTCCCACCATGTCACCAGTTGCATCTTGGTCCCACTCCTGCAACAGCCAGCCCTGCCCTTACCTTGTGTGGCCCACAGTATGAAAATGCACTCCAATCAGGGTTATTTTTTCCAAAGGAATCAGCTCAGCCTTTACCTTGCTCTTCATTGTAATACATAGTATTTAGATTGGGTACTGTCTCTGAAGCAGTCCTGCTCCTCCACTCTGTTGAGATATCATGCCCAGCTTGGTTTTGTAACCAACTTTGTAACCAACTTTGTAACCAAGATACAATGAAAGATTTAGTCAGTGTTAGTCATATTCAGGATGTCTTCAGTTGTCAATTACATTTCTGGGCAATGATCTGAAGAAACTCAGACAGGTGGACTGATGGTCTGAAATCCAGGCTACTGTACATTTAGACTATTTGAACAAGGAACACTGGATATAGAAAAAGTTATGGTATTGCTGTGCTTTGCATTTCGACAATAGTCTCAATACCCACAGGACAAAGTGCAGCCTGAGTTCCCAGGCAGGAGTGGGATGGACTGTTACTCCACATAGATTTTGGAGAGCTGGACAAACACCTTGAGAAGTGACGGTGACCAATGCTTTTCTTATTTTTCATTTGAAGCCTACTTGCTTTTTTTTTTTCCCATTAACCAAACAATTAAATAAGTGGTGATTGCTGATGAAAGTGGCTAGATCATCACAGTTTGCTCTGCTCTGGGGAGATGGGGAGGAAGGACAGTACTCCCTGCCCATACTTGAAGAGAGCTTACAAGCAGGAGGGGGACCGACTTTTTACATGGTCTGATAGTGAGAGGACAAGGGGGAATGGCTTTAAACTAAAAAAGAGGAAATTTAGGTGAGATGTTAGGAAGAAATTTTTTACGCAGAGGGTGGTGAGGCAGTGGCACAGGCTGCCCAGAGAAGCTGTGAACCCTTTCAATGGGTTGAACACCTCCACCCTTGAGAGTGGTCAAGGCCAGGTTGGATGGGGCCCTGGACAGCCTGAGCTGGTGGTTGGCAACCCTGCCCATAGCAGGTTATTGCTTTCGTTCATAATCTTGGATGATGTGATTAGCCACACTGCTTACTCATGTTTTCATTTCCTCAGTTTGGAGGAATCATTTGATTCATGTATCCAACACAAAGGTGACTGCAGGGTTGTCAGAAATGTTCACCTTGTCTTGCTGTGATTGTTGGTGAACAGGTAGTGATATAGAGCTGCCTCACAGCTTCTTGAACAGTGCAGAGTGACCTTTCAAGAAATACTTTTTAGCAAAACAGGCTTGGTTATTGGTATCCTGCAAAACACAGGCACATGCATGTGCACACACACACATAGACACATGCAAAATCCAAGCTTTTTGCTCCCTTATCAATTACTGAAATTTAGAGCATCTCAAGAGCAAATCCCACACCTCTGTCTAGTTTTGTGCTGGAAAAGTTCATGCTGTGTGGCTCTAGATGACTACACCACACAGTCTGAATGCTGAAGCAGTATGCAGTTCCTATTTTTCATACCCCTCTTCACTCCTTTGGTTTCCCAAAGGTAAATTTCTTTTTTCCCATGCTGTTTTCTTGCACTCTCTCAGGGCACTTGCCATTTCCCTCATGCTCACCCAGGAGTCATGAGGATTGGGAAGTCCAACTTCGCTGTGGGCTGATGGGGGAAGGCATCACCCAGGGTTTCTGAGCAGTGTCCTTGTCCTGGTGTCCGGGTGTCCCATGTAAGTGGGTAAGCATGCCAAGCACAGGAAAGCTGCTCCAGGTGTTTCAATGCAGAGTGCAAGGCTGTTTTAGTTGCAGATATGAGCTGGGGCATGAAGACATAAAGGCAGCCGTACAAAAGGCAGCATGAAATATTCTTGTGTATGAAGCAGAGGGGAAGTACATAAAAAGGAAACAAAATGTACACCAAATTCACTAAAAATAATCACAAGTGGAACGTGAGACTTTTCTGTTGAAAAGCATAAAGACATGGCTGTTCAATGATGGTCTAAAATGACTGTAATACTGTTCCAGAAGTCACTGTTTTAAATGGAGGAACTGCAAATACCCTCCCAAAATGAGAGGAGAATGCTTGTGTCCTGGTTTGAGAAGGAATAGAGTTAGTTTTCCTCCTAATAGCTGGTATGGTGCTGTTCAGTTAGGATGAGAACAACATTGGTAACACACCAATGTTTCAGTTACCGAAGAACAGTGCTTACAGTGAGTCACTGATGTTACTTTGGGTGCAAATTGTACTCCTGCTTTGGACAGTGGAAGGCATCGCCTCATGGACCAGAAATGGAGATTTGTGAGGACTTCTGAGGGAAGAAGGCACTCTCTGGAAACCAGTGCCAACAATGAGGCATGAAGCCCTTCAAAATCCCCACCTCAGGAGAGGGATCTTGGAGCAGATAAAGATGTAAATTTAGTAGCTGTGGGCTTCTCAAAGCCACTTTTGGGGGCTTAAGCGACTTCTGAAAATGCATTTGCTGATGTGGTTTGTCAAGGGCTTCAGCACCAGCATGGCTGGGTCCCTGAAGATCTCTCCAGCTTGGTCTCCATGCTTGTACCCATTGGGATGGCCCAGTCACTGGGTGACTGCTTCCAGGCCCAAGGGGGCTTGCACAGCTGGACCTAAGGCCATGCAGAGCTGCAAGGAGGAAGGAGAGCAAGGCCCAGCTGCCTGCCATCTCTATCCAGGCCCAGAAGATGGTTCCTGGCAGCACAGCCTCTCCAGCCCGCATGGCTGGCCCTCACAGCGCGCTGCTGCCAGTGCTGGTGTGGTGCGACCAGTGTGGCCCTCTCAGTGAGCAGGAGCAAGGGGAGCCCCGGTCAGGTTCCTCTTCTGCTTGAAGGGGATTTCACGGTCTCCAGAGTGGGGAGAGCCCCTGAACAGTGGCAATCCTCAGAGGGCCCTGCTGCATGACATGCTGCCTCCGCCACATTCCCAGCAGGCCCTGACGTACAGACGAGCTAATCACATGCCCCTATGGAAAGGCCGGTGGGCCTTGCCCCAGGGGAAGCAGCAGGGACAACCTCTCTGAAGGGTCACCCAAACTTGAGGAGCACCAGGGTGCAGGAGCTTTAACACAAGTGCCTTTGGGATCAGCGCTTCCTAAGGGCCCCAGTTCCAAGGCTGCTCTGAGCTCATCTCTGGCTGTTCTGCTCTGGGTGCAATTCCCATGTGAGTCAGCTGGAACTTCAGAGGGTTTTGGTGAAAGCAGAAGCCAGCTTTCTATGCACTGGGCATTGGTGAGTGGCTGTTGAGAAGAAACAGTCACTTTTCCTGGCATGCCTTTAGTCAGTGTGACCTTCAGAGTGTGAAACCAGGGGCCTGGTGGTGAGTGCAGTGGTTAAAAGCAGCGAGAGCGTTTCACAAGAAGAGTTCAGTTGACACTGAGACAGAAAACTTCCATGTAGACAGTGAGGCTTTAGGGTAAAGTTTGTAGGGTTAGGTGCTTGAGATGCTGTTGAAATCACTAGAAAAGGCGAACAGGCTGTGAAATGCTCTGAGTTTCCAGATCAGGAGCAAGACCAGCGAGGGAGTAACCATCTCAACATATGCAAAAAGGACACGGACAGCCTCCTGGTGAGCTGCTGCAGCATCTGATGCAGATAACACAGTTGTGTTATTGATCAGAGTTTTCTACTTTGCAGTCTGAAATGGTGGTCCTGAATTTTTTGGCCATCTAAATGGCTGATGTCCAGAAACCCTCAGCAATGAAGTCAGCAAAACTAATGACATTATCACTTCTTACTTGTAGGAAGACTTATTTGTAAAGGCCAAGTGTGCACTTGGGACTCTGGCTTTAGCATCTACTCCAAGATTTGTGCAACTGCAGATGGTTTTCTAATACAATTCTTTTTGCATAAAGACAGCAACCAACCACCCAGCCGTGTATATATACATATATATATATACTGTCTTCTTTTTTTTCCTTTAAAAGGGTTATGATTGGCTTTGTCTTCTCTTACAGATTTCTGAATGCATAACTCACCTACTTCTCTACCATGGATTGCATTGGACAACTATTTTTTCAAGGTATTTTCCAGAAAGACATTATTTCTTTTTCTGAAGGGCTTGATCTAATGCAGATCAAATTTGCATGCTTCACAGTGGCCCAAAATTTTCTGTCTTCAAAAACTGCAAAAAAAGGTATAAAGAGACTTCATTTCGTAGGGATATATTTCAAGATGGTTTGGTGCTTAATGAAATTACAGCTGGTGGCCAGTTTTGCCTCTTGGAATTGTACTTTGGGTTCTTAGGAAGCCTTAGAATCATAGAATCTCTAGGGTTGGAAAAGACCTCTAAAAGAGCATCCAGTCCAACTGCCAACCCATCACCAATATTGCCCACTAAAACATGTCCCTAAGTACTACCCTTTCCTTAAACACTTCCTGGGATGGTGACTTCACCACCTCCCTGGGCAGCCTGTTCCAGTGCCTCACCTCTTTTTTGGAGACAAAATTCTTCCTAATATCCAACCTAATAGTATCCAGCCTTCTGGTAAAGCCATGGTTGCTCATCTTGCTTTATGGTGGCTGTCCCCCCCAGTCTCAAAGCGATGTTCCAGTGCTTTGAAAGTGCATTTATTCGTGACTGAAGAGATTTGGTGGGCGCTGCCAATTCTTTTTCTAGAGGATGGTGTGCTATAAACCCAATATCTAAAAATGGCTGCGCTTCTCACTTCCCCCTCAAAACATGGCGATAATTACATTTAAGTTTCAGAAGATGGCGTTGAAGATTTGCAATTAATATCCTAAGCCCCACGCATGCCCTGCTGCCAGCGCAGGGCGCAATGGCTGGGCTTTCATCTGATACGTTACAGCAGAAAGGATGTGGATGTGTTGGAAACGTTACAACAGAACAACAACAAGAAAGTGTCGCGGCACGAAACACGTGTCAGAAACCTGAACGAACCGAGAGACCTCCACAGCAGCCTGCACCCCGCGCTTTTTGACGTCCAGCTCCTTCGGGCTGCTGGCAAGCGGATCACCCACCTCCCCGGGCCCAAGAAGGGCTCAAGAAGGGGTCATGATGGACTCAAGAAGGGGTCATGATGGGGTCAAGAAGGGGTCTCGTGGGGGAGAAGCCCGTGTGCTGGGGGATTCCACGGCTCCTGCCCCATCGGCCTCGGCCTCAGCTTCCACCCTGCACTGTCTGAGCCGGGCACAGTTGGGGTGCGGGCAGCGGTGGGTGGGGGGGTGGGAGCCGCCGGTCCCCGCGGCGCCGTCTGGGCCGTTTCAGGTGGGTGTCGCTGCCCGGCTCTGTTACAGTAAAGCCCGCCCGGCGAGCGCAGGTAGGAGTTTCCCCGTGCTATTTATGTCTACGTGTGTGTCTGCATCGATTAAAAAAAAACACGCGCGGACGCGCAGAGGGCGCCGGGCCGCTCCCCCCCGCCCCGCAGCGCGTGTTTACCAGCAATGGGCATGTGTCACTGCCTCAGATGTTTTCCAGCTCGCGAACTCCCCGCTCCCCTCCGCCGGCTCCACCTCCGGGCGGGGGCCCGCCTCCCCCCTCCCGGGCCCGGCACCCTCCATCATATAAAGAAACTTCCCGGGGCCGCCGGCCCAGTCGCGCTGCACCCGACGGAGTGCAGGCGCCGGCCGTGCCCGCTCCGGCGTCCGGCGCAGGTAAGCGGCACCGGGAGCCGCGGAGCCCGGCCCCGGCGGGCGTCCCCGCGCTCGGGCTGAGCCTGCGGAAGGGGTCTTCTGGGGGCTTTGCCCCAGGTTCCCCGGGGGCGTGAGCAGGGGAGCTGCCAGGGGAGGGATGGGGGACCGAGTTTGGTGTGCGGGGCGTGAGGGATACGGGGATGTGCGGCTCCCACTGCGGCGCGTTGGCGGGGGCTCCGAACGTCTGCCCGTGTGCGGAGGCGAAGGCTGCATTTAGGGGAGCCTCCAACCCAGGCTTTTGAGCAGAGGAGCACTTGATGCTGTCTGCGGACAAACTTTCTGCCCTGTGCGAAGCAGAGGTCTGAGTGTTACACTGTTGGGAGCAGCTGAGGGTGGATGTGTATGGGACATCGCGCGCTCGGATGTGCTTTGCTTAAGGGAGACTGTGAAAGCACCTTTGCCATTTCAGTGAAATGCCACATGAGTTGTAAAGGTGTGTGAAGCCCTCCGATTTGTGTGGGTCTGCCCTTGCATGTGTGCACTGCTATATGCGAATACGCTTTGTGATTTTAATTTTTTTTTTTACTTCTTGGTTATAAAGATTTAGTGGAACTTAAAGCAGGACAGAAGGTTATGCCTGAAGTCATTCGCACTAAACGTCTCAGCCACCCATGTGTGTTCATGCAAAGCAGCATTGCTGGGGCAGGGGTAACTCTGTCAAAGCCTGCAGCGTGGGGGGCTGCCTGGAGTGGGGAGCTGCTGGCACTCTGTGCTACCTTTCCCAGGCACTCGCAGCATCCTTTGACCCCTGGCTTTCCCTCTTCTGCCTGCAGCCCCCACAGAGCTGGTGCTCAGCCACGTGCAGTGCGGTGGGCTCAGCAACGTGCCCCTAACCCCGATCCCCTGACACAAGTGGCATGAACTTAGAGCCTGGCGAGTGCGGGATGAACTCGGTGAGCTGCGGCAACGGGAAGCTCCGCCAGTGGCTGATCGACCAGATAGACAGTGGCAAGTACCCAGGGCTGGTGTGGGAGAATGATGAGAAGAGCATCTTCCGCATCCCCTGGAAGCACGCTGGCAAGCAAGACTATAACCGCGAGGAGGATGCTGCCCTCTTCAAGGTAGGGCGGCTGGGCTGCCCGCCCTTTCCCCTTTCCTTGTGCCTGCTGAGCTATTTTCCTGCCTTGCCCTGCTGCTTTTTTCTTTCCATAAACCTATAGAGTAATTAAAGTTGGAAAAAACCACTAAGGTCATCTAGTCCAAATGTCAACCCATCACCACCATGCCCACTGAACTATGCTATAGGGAGTAAATTCATGCGCATGTAAGCACAGGCGTATATCATGTTTCAAGCATTGTGAGCTTGTACCTTGTAGCTGATTTATTTATTTTTTTCTTTTTTTTCCCTTGCTCTTTTGATTACCTGAAATATTTCCAGGCTTGGGCTCTTTTTAAAGGGAAGTTCAGAGAAGGCATTGATAAACCAGATCCCCCTACCTGGAAGACCAGATTGAGGTGTGCTTTGAACAAGAGCAACGACTTTGAAGAGCTGGTGGAGAGAAGCCAGCTGGACATCTCAGATCCCTATAAAGTGTACAGAATAGTGCCAGAAGGAGCTAAAAAAGGTAAAACATCTCAAGTTCCTCATGTAACATAGTGTGAATGTCTGTCTTATTGTAAGCACACAAGGACTGAAGCGTGCTTTCCTGGAATGGCCATGCAGTCTTTGCAGGGGTAGGAGCCCAAGTGCAGAGGTCAAGTACATCTCATTCTGACTGACAGGCAAAAACACCCTGGAAAAAAAAGAGGGAGTAGTAGTAGTAGTAGTAGAGGGAGTAGAGGGAGGAGCAGAAGTGCTCTAAGCTGTGTAACCACTGGGCTGGGGATGCCCAGCCTGTGACTGCTGGCTTACAGCATCCGCAGGCAGTCCCAGAGCAGGCAGGGCGCCCAAGGCAGGGGTACAGCAAGGTGTTAGAGGACACCGGTGTGTGGCAGTGCTCTGGGGCTTTTGGCCTGTCAGGGGGTGTTGGGTGTCCTCCCCCTCGTGGGTGCTGCTGAGCGTGTCGTCCTGAGGACAGGTTGCCCTCAGATGTGGTTGACATCATTTATTTCCATTCCTCTGATGAACATAGGTGCAAAACAGACCAGCTTGGAGGAGCAGCCATTGATGAACCATCCCTTCTCAATCCCGTCTCCTTATACCTCACTACCATCCCAGGTATGACATCGATTGTGCGTTCAGTGCTTGTGCACTGCAGTATGTCCTTCCTCGCTGGCATAGCTTTCTTGAGTTCTTTCTGGGAAGAGAAAAAAATGCTTTATTAAGAAAACAGATATTGGGAAGCAACTTTTCTTATGTCATATGAAGCCACAGGGCAGTTGATTTCTTCTGGTGTTGTTTATCCTTGAGTAATTGCTCTCTTCTCTTTGGCGATAGCTATTAGTGTACTGCCATCCTCTTGGAGCCAGAAAGTAAGCACCTGATGAAGCATTGCTGTTCTGAGCAGACGTTTACCAGCAATGCTTTGACTGCCTTTTGTTATTCCACCCAGCTGGTTATTTACACCAGTGGTGAGAAGTTCATTTGAAAGTCCCATTGGTGGTGGTGGCAAAGTGCCATTCATGTAGGCTGGGCAGTGCTTAGACCTCCACGAGCTTTGGCAGGGCAAATAATGCCAGGGAGCTGAAAGCTGATGCAATGCACAGCATCGGTTCTGACAGCTAGCAGGTAAAAGAATATCTCATTACATTGAATAGGTACCCAACTACATGGTGCCCCATGAGCGCAACTGGAGAGAATTTGCCCCGGAACAGCCGCATCCCGATATTCCCTACCAGTGTGCCAGCGTCCCCTTCCCAGCTCGTGGTCATCACTGGCAAGGGCCCGGCTGTGAGAATGGTAAGAGGGTCATCCCATCCGGGGCTGGTGGCTGAGGCTGGTAAAAGGAGAGGGCGTGTGGCCACCCACAAGAACTGCAGGGTTCACCTTAGCTATTCATGGCTTTCACTGGTGGACCTCACTCACCCCAGTCCTGACTACACAGACCTTAGAGCTCTGCTCACAAACCAACCCTCAGAAGTCTCAAGCTGTCTTGAAAGCCCTGAGCAATAAGAAGGGAACAAACCTCCCAGCCCCAAATGGGAACGTGTGTTCATTAGCTTTGCTTTCTGATTTTGGGACTTCTGAGGCACACACAAGCGAGACTTTTCCCTCCAGCCTGGTGGGTTAGAATGGTGTTATTCTCCCAAGAGGGCAGCTGAAGTTATTACTTTCTCTACAGGATGACTTGTCATAGATTGAGTATCTCTTGGGGCTGGCACAGCAGAAATGGAATAAAGAGACATTCCCTTCCCCAGAGATCTTACAGTTTGAGCCCAGTACAATCATAGCTTTCCAAGCACTGCATAGAATCACAGAATGGCTTATGTTGGAAGGGACCTTAAAGATCATCCCATTCCAGCCCCTCTGAAATGAGCAAAAATGTCAACACTAACGTCTAAAAAACATAAGAGGATAAAACATAGGAGAAAGGGAACCATGTGTCATAGGATCTTGCAGGACAACTCACCTCAAGTAAATGGGCATTTGCTTCATGAGGAGAAAGAGATGGTGCAGTGGGATGGGAAGCAAGGAGAGACTTGAGAAAGCGGATACTGAGTGTTCAGAGAACACTTCTCTGGGTGTTTTTGTACAGAGAAATAGAGTTCTTATTCTCTGGGTCTGCTGAAGAGAAAATGCTTGATGCAGTGCAGCTTTTGCTGCTAGTATACTGGATTTATTAAGAAGAATTGTTTGCTTTTAGCTGAGCTACTTGCTAATAAAAGTAGACCCGTTGGCTGCATGAGCAGTGCCCTGCAGTACATTCCATGCAGCGGTTGGGCACACGCTGGGACACTTTGCTGGTGTTGGTGACAGTTGTTGGTGGCTTGTCCTGGGTTTTCCACTGAGCTCTAGGACTTGTCAGGAGGTGCGGTGCTTTGCATATGCATTGCTCCAGCTCCTGGTCATGGTGGGTCCTGCTGCTGGGAAGGGCACTTGCTTCAACACAGAGGGACCTTTACTGACAGTAAGAAACAGGAAAATACTGATTGCTTATGTGATAATTTGTGTACTGATAGGTGTCTCTTGGGCTAATAGTAGTCCTGGTAATACAATTCCAATAATCTCCTGCTGCACAGTTTTCTTTACCTGCTTCTATAGCAGTGCTGATTCCAGCTTATTATTATACCTGTCTCAAGTAAAATTCCTTAGGCTGAATGGATTGTTTTTTTGCAGACAACTTTTAAGAGCACTGTAGTCTCGTTAAAAATGTAAGTTATTTCTATAATAGAATAACATTATTGTGAGAGGGAGTATTTCACACAGACCCAGATAAAAATGCAGTCCAGATAACATCTTGAGTGCTTGTAGTTAGCATATTTGAAAAATGGGAAACAAAACTGTTTTATGAAGGAGAGGAGAGAGAGAGAGACCTCCCGGTGGGGCCCAGAAAAACTCAATTTTGCATATCTTTAGCCTCTGCCCAAGCTTTTCTCTTAGGATTTAGGTAGCTATCACTGACTTTTGTTTGTGAAACAGGTTGTCAGGTGACAGGAACCTTTTATGCTTGTGCCCCTCCCGAGTCCCAGACTCCTGGCATCCCGATTGAGCCAAGCATAAGGTCTGGTGAAGCCCTCGCCCTGTCAGGTAAGGTCTGCAGCCCCTTGGGGTTACTACAAGAGACTCCTGCTTCTGGCTTGCCCTGGTTGTGTTTCTCCTTTCTGATGAAAAGGAAAGAAATGGGGGGGAAAAAAAAAAGAAATCTTTTTTTAGTGAATGAATCTGTTGCATGGGCTTAAACTTCAGTTTGCCAGGATATTGAAACACTTGTTGCCTGAACTTCAAGGGACCTAGCGGTGGTAGTCTGAGTAAGTGGAAAGCTTTTCTGGCTCTTGGTTTTAGTGCTGGGTAGTGTTGATCCACCAAGGGTGTCTGGAGATGCTGAGGGTCAGTGATGTTCAGCTCACTTTTTTATTTGAGAGGAGCCCCACGTTACGTGGGTGCTGTGCTCCTGCTGGAGCCACCTGGCTTGGCTCTGTTTCATTATTTGTGGTAAATAAAGGCGTTTGGGAAAGAAGAAGGGAATGATCTCAGTCAGCCAGCTCTGCAGACATCCAGCTGCCAGGGGAAGTCTGAATAACTCTGGGAAAAGGTGCGGGAATGTGCTTGTCACAGAAATAGCAAATAAACCTACAGCAGGATGCCCAGCAGGTTTCTTCATTCTTCTGAATGAGGGTCTGTGTGTCTATATGTGCATATGTGTGTATACAGATGTGTATATATACACACATATTCAGAGCTGTGTGAGTGCCAGGCTGACCAAATTGTCATTTAAAAGGAAGCTTTGGGAACTCAGGTAGAGCTGTGCAGTGCTTGTACCAGCAGCTGCTTCTCTTCAGGCAGCCAAGTGCAGGTTTGCAGGTCCCCTGTGCAGAAGCCCCTGTTATGCAGAATCTGGGGAGAAACACAGCTACTTCCTGATTATATCTGAGGAAGTCTGCTGAGCCACTGTGTTTAACTGTGACATGAGCTTGGAAAACGTGACAACAACTTTTTTTTTTGTGCCAGCTTTCCCTGCTAAACAGAAATGTGAAGTTTGCTGGGCATTAGTTCCTACCAAATTCTCAGAAAGAATTAGAAACCATTAATGTTGCTGCGTCCCATATTCTTTTTATGATTTTTGTTAATGCCAGCCTGCCTTCTGGGTGGTGATGGCTGCCCCTGGCACAGAGGCTCCGAAATCTCATGCAGATACGTCTCTTGGGCTTAACACATTTGCAACGTAAAATATTTGTGCGAATATACCATAGTCATCCTCTTTATTTTTCTTCTTGTAGATTGTCGGCTCCACATCTGCTTATATTACCGCGAGATACTGGTAAAGGAGGTGACAACTACTAGCCCTGAAGGCTGTAGGATATCCCAGGGCCAAAGTTATGAGGTTAGCAGCCTGGAACAAGTCATCTTCCCTTATCCAGAGGATAATGGCCAGAGGAAGAACATAGAAAAGCTGCTGAGCCACTTGGAGCGAGGAGTAATACTGTGGATGGCACCCGATGGCCTCTATGCTAAGAGACTTTGTCAAAGTAGAATCTACTGGGATGGGCCCCTGGCTCTCTGCAGTGACCGACCCAACAAGCTGGAGCGGGATCAGACATGCAAGCTCTTTGATACTCAGCAGTTTTTAGCAGGTAATTCCCTCTGTGGCTTTGGTATAACTTCTGAAAAGGTAACCTGGTCACTCTCCATGTCTGCTTTGTGGGAGTGTTCTTTCTATGATAGCAATTGCCCCTCACTGCTCCTTCCAAGGAAACGCAGCCAGGGAGCAGTTGCCCTTTGAGCAGTCTTGTCTAGTTCTGCTCTGTGTACAGTCAGTGTCCCTGCATAAATGGGCAGGAGTGACAGCCAAACCATACCTTTCTTAATGAAGCATGGGGAGACACCTAACAAAATCATCTTCCCAAATGCTGGGTGGCTGAGGAAGGTGGATTCTGGCCTTGGATCTGCTTTGGTAAGTCCAGGGCAGCTCTGTGATTTACAGTCATCCTCCTCTCAACTTAACTCAGAGCGAGCCTGAAATGTGTCTCAGAGCATTCCAATATCAGCATGAATTCCAGCAGAAGGCCTTCTTTTCTGCCTGGATCCAGCACCAATTGATGGGGCCAACTGCACGTGTTGGGACTGGGCTTTCTTCTTACAGCCTGCGGAGCATGGCCCCACGTTGAAGCACTTCTGAGCATGTAGAGCTGCCCACTCAGAGAAACTGGGTGGGAGCCAGGCCTTGCCTGTCCATCAAAGGACAGCTTGGGCAGTGGGAGTGCATGCAGCCCCTGGTTTGAGGTGTATGACATGGCGGTGTGTGAACTGCCTGGCTGCCCATTAGAACAGGGCATCAGTGCTAATAGGAGTCTCTTAGAGGAATAATGTTTTGCAATTTTTTTTTAAACTCCCAAAACCTAAACCAGCAGTTTTAGCACACTTCCTGTTTCCAGGCTGATCCATTGTCCTAGCAAAATGGCCAAGCAAGAAATGCATCTAATGAAAGAAATCTCATGGATATGAAAAATGACAGTTAGAAAGGGGAATTTGAGGTTAGGGCACTGGCTTGAGCTTCAATCACATGCTAATTTAAAGACTCAATTCTGCCTGTGATGATGGTTTTGGAAATCCCTTTCCCTTTTCTCAGAAGGTTTTTTAGATGTACTCTGGGTTTGTCCAAACGGTTGACAGTACCTCTCTTTTTAGAAGCCTAACCCCAAAGAGAAGCTTAAACAATAGCTATTTTTCCCCCCTCCTAAACTACTTATGCAGTAAAGCCTGTGCAGGCCCAAGGATGTGGTTGTAGCCATAGTCTGCGGTGTGTGCAAAATAAGCTTTTGCATGTGTTGATGCTCAGCTAGGTTTGATAGTGACTTGTCATGGACACACGACATCTGCAAGTCAATTGAAAATATCAAGGTCCCAGACTGCAGGCAAGCTTGGGCTTTCCTTTATTAGGAAATTCAGCCTTCCTTGGGAAGAGATGCAGGAGACCTCTGCCAGGAGTGGAAGAACTGGACAGCAGAGAAAGGGGCAGAAGCAGAACTGCTGTGGACCACAAACATTAGGATCCTGTTGAGGAGCTGGATCCTGCAAGCAAACTGCTGCCTGCCTTGAGAGTCCTACAGCAGCAATAACTCAGAAAACAAGTGGATGGTCTCTGGGGAGCGCTGCATAATAGATGCAGTAAACTGGGTGGGCAGAAAGTAGGAGGATACAGAAAGAGAACTGGGAGCATGGCGATGACAGCTGCAGGAGCACTGGCATGGCAGAAGGATGGGAAGCTGGAGGTAGAGTAAAAGGATGTGAGGGATAGTCTAAAGAGGAGTGTGGGGACGCTGCAGTGCAGGGAAGCACGTGGACATGGATAGAGAGCAAGTGGAGAGCTCTGGAGAAGGAAAAGGCTGACCTCCATTGTCCTTCTGGTAGGAAAGAAAGGACTTTCTTCTCCGGGTCCATGCCAAGGACTGCTGTGTAGCACTCTCACAGATTAACAGGATTTGGAGAATTGCTGAGTAAAATGAGAGGAAGAGAAAGATGGGAGAAGTTCTCCATTAGCAGCATTGTGCTGCTTGGGCCATTGGTCCTACCCTGTCCTACCCTCTCTTGAGGAAAGCAGGATCACATGGATCTCTGTTCTCTCTTTGCATAACGCTCCAAAGTTCACAGCACTTTCAGGGTTTTTGCTGTGTTTTAAGTGAACTGCCCATGGTCTTATTCCTGTAGCTGATCCTCCCAGTAAGACCAGTATGTCCAACTGGGGAACTATTGTGGCAACTGCTGGATTCATACTTTGGTCTGAAAAGCTTGCAGTTAGAGTAGCAGGTATGTATTGTAAGAGAAGGTGCATTTGTCATGCCAAGTTCAAAGACTCTCCTTCCCCTGTATAGCAGGGAGCACTTCTTCATAAGGCATGGGTTTTTAACCTTATTTGCCTTTGCAACTTTTCTACAAAAAGCATAAAGAAAACTATAAATTAAAATGGTCTCTTTATCAATCAGTTATGTAGTAATACTTTACAAAATGAAGTCTTTAAGGAGGATTTTGTATTAGATGCAATTTTCTATACTGTGGAAGGAAATACAGTCTCTAAAACACAAAGTGGTGATTTTGATCTTTCTCATAAAAGCCTCCCCACCTATCTTTTACTGGGGACACTTTAACTGTTGGTGTAATGATATAATTTGTCTTTCTCCTTAGTGCAAGGTGTGGATTAGTGAAGAGAGTATAGGCACACAGAAGACACAGTCTTTTTTGCCAGTTTTGGTGCAGGGCTTAAATAAGGTCCTTCATCTTCTCATACCTTCCTTTCCCCCACTAGGAGCAGTGGTGGCAGTGGCTCCATGACAGTGTCTAGCTGAGTCTGAGTTTGTGCCTTGCAGTACTTTGGCTCTACAAAGCCACTGGTTTCAGTGCTACTTTTGAGTGTGCTCTTGAGTGGGCCAGGGCTACTGCTGGCACCTGCTCCACGAGGTTCTGCCAAATAAAGGCCAAATAAAAATAAAAATATTTATTGGAAGACGTCCTGGTTTGTGCATATGAAATTATTTACGAGGCAAGGCAAACAGGGAAGTTGCAGTGTTATCACCAGCTTCCCCGATCTGCTGAAAAGTCTCCAAACTCCTTACCCCTTGTCTTTCTCTTCACTTCTCTCATCCTCTCCTTGGAGTTACTTTACCTTCTCTCACTGTGCTCCAGGGTCCTCCATTTGGAGCTCAGACACCCACAAAGACTTTCTTAACAGCTCTTCCTCTCTTCCCAGAGCTTCAAGCCTTTGCTCATCATGGACGTCCACTTCCAAGGTACCAGGTTGCTCTGTGCTTTGGGGAGGAATTTCCAGATCCACAGAGGCAGCGGAAGCTAATTACAGCCCATGTAAGTACGACTTCTCCTTTTGCTAAATGAAACATATTCTCTGGAGGATACGAAATCTACCAGTCAAACTTTTCTGCTGTGAGGGAGGTGACAATTTCATGATAATGTAGCATCACTGAGTCTGAGGTTGAGTTCCCAGATCTGCCAGGGACTGACTGGTGGCCCTCAGTAGATCAGAGTACCCAGTGTTCCCCCTCTGTAAAGCATTTATCCCCAGTGATCTCTTTTACAAAGCCCATCAGGACCTACAAGGTACCCTAGAAGAGCTGGGCAGTGTTGTCATTGCTGGCCCCATGGCACAATACCTTGGGCTGCCAAGCCAGTGCAGAACACAGTGCTTTCAGCTAAAGGTGCTCCAGAGGCCAAGCCTACATTTCAGAGACCTTAGCCTTTGGAGTGATGCAGGGACTGCCCATGCAACTCCAGTGTTAGGGTAGCTGGCAAGCTCACAAGCTGGCTGACCACAGTTCATGCACACTCAAAGCTAGTGTTTCAGGAAGCTATCTGAGAGAGGGTGCTGACAGAGACTGAGACCAGGTACTTTCTAAATTGACTGTATTGGCCCATAAAACCACAAGAGAGGTGATAATCCACACGCTAGTGTTAGGGTATAACTTATTGCTTCACCGGGTAGATAGCTGGTGTCTGTTTTAATTTTTCAAAAGCCACCAGGGTAACATAGGACCCAAGCCAACTTTTGCTTGGGCCTTCCTGGTTGCTCCTTAACCAGCTCAACTTCCCAGGCTGTCCCAGCTCATGAAACTGCTCTCTGGCAGGGTTCCCTGCTGGCTCTGTCCCTTTCTGCAGGTAGGACCTGCAGCAAGTGTATGCTTCCACCCAAATGGTGCCTCTGTCTCAATGCACAGGGGCTGTAGAGAGGAACCCGGCCGCATTGAGTAAGGAGAGCTTCAGGTTTTAGTGCTTAGTGTGCAACTTAAATATTTGCAGCTAGTGCCCAAAGGCCTGGTGAAGAGCAGTGGTTTCTAAGCAGATAGAAGTGAAGGCAGTGTTAAGTCATACACATACTTCTTGGTGGTGAGCAGTGGCTGAAGAGATTCCTCAACAGAGCTTAAAGGAAAAGAAATAGAGTAACCTTGCTGTTGGATTGAAGACTAAATTAAAAGGTAGTTATTTTGTGGCATGCCTAGGCGTATCTGAACATTTCAGTTTACGAACTCAAAGTTCTTGAGAACGAAGATAAGACATGCAAAGTTCTGGGTATGCATTGAAACACATTGAGTGATCATAGACATGTCATATGTCACATCGCTCACACACGTGGGTGTAATTGCACGTACATCATCTGTGTCACCGATAACATGCCCCTCTAAACGAAGGCCAAGTAAATAAAGTGTGTGGTCAATTAGCAAAGCATTTGTCAGCAGAACAGGCGAGCCCTATCTTAAAGGAGAGATCAGTGAGAACACAGAAATTATTTTCCCCTTTTGGTAAGCAGAACTGTTTTGTCCTGCCCTGTTTTTAATTTAAAAACACTGTAAATAACTAAGATGAGGAATGTGAAATTTTGTCATACGTCTGATTAACGTTTTGTCTGTTCTTAAGGTTGAACCCATGTTTGCCAGGCAGCTGTATTACTTTGCGCAACAAAACAGTGGACATCTTCTGAGAGGCTATGATTTACCAGAACTCGTGACTAGTCCAGAGGATTATCACAGATCTATTCGCCATTCCTCTATTCAAGAATAAGATCCTCAGAATAAGTGTTTCTAAAGGCACTGTAAAGATTGTGCAGAGTGGAGGAGCTGATCTGGATAGCAATTTGGAGAGCCAAATCACAGCTGGATGTGTTCAGGGGACCAAGGGTTCAGTGATAGGAAAGTGAACTGGGACAACCATATTGTATGATACAAATGACGGGTCTTCAACGTTTGGATGCTACATCTCACATAAGTTCCACTGTTGCTGGGAATAACTCAAAACTGACGAAATGATTGCTGTTTACATTTGCTTAATGTTCTCCTTGTGTTGTGAGGACTGATTCTTACCGAAGACTTAAATCCAGAGTTTACACTGTTACATTTGCAGGGCTATTTATTTTGGATTGCCGATCTCAGGGAAGGTACATAGATTTGCGGTGTTCCCAGTTTGAAGCTGTAGCTACTGTAGATAGGTAGTGAATGTAGATGGTTTATTGAGAATAGCTATACATGTAAGTGGTTTTAAATTTAGACTGATAAGTGCGATACCTATATTCTTTAGAAGAATTTTAGAATTTTTTAAAAACAATGTAAATCTTCAGAGACATATTTTTTTAATACATGACTGACGTTTTTCCTTACAATGCCACTTTGCTGCCACTGTTAGTATTGGATTAGGCCCCTTGATAGCAGTTTCTAAGCTGTTGAGTTTGTGGTACTGTGTTATGACCATTTAACTCACCTTACCTGTGGATTAAAGTGAATTAACCACTATAATTCTAGAGTCCCAAAAAGCATATTTAAAAATAAATCACACTTTTTCTTACCATTGCAAGCTACTATGCATTATACGTATATGTCCATTAGAATTAAGTTGGCAGACATGGAAAATAGCGCAGGAGTAGTCCTGCTAGCCTTCGTTAATGTGACACACAGGAGGCAAGCTGAAGTGATCACCACTTCTGGTTTGCTCTGAGCTGAGCTCTGCTCTTGGTGTGCACTCACAGCTTCCTTCCATTGGTACTGAAATGAATATGAAGGGAGAGATTGAGGAGAGCAGAACCTGGCCTCCCAAACTAAGACAGTCAAGAAAATACTTGTTTGTTTTCGAAATCTTTACAAAGGTATGACTTCATGCAGTTTGCAGCCTTGCGTGCTAGGGTGCCATTACAGAGGTGAAGAGAAGGGGTCTGTTGAGTCTGTGTGGTAGTAAAACCTCGCTGTTACACTGGAGATCAGACTGTATGATCTCGCTGCTTCAGCTCAGAGTATAACCTCCCTGTGGTTAACATACGTACTTCACTTGAGTTTCTAAATGAAGAAGAAATAAATGGTACTTAGTCAGGCAGCAGACTTGTTTTCTAGGGACTTCTAACTTATACATCTTAAAGATGCATACTCTCTTGGGATATGTTATCCCCTTCCTGCTCCACAGTGCCAGACAGAATTAATGGATCATTTTTACTTTGTTACCTGAGATGTTTTTCCTGGCTTAAAGATTTTAATAGGGGAGACCTCTTCCGCAGATGTGAAAAGCACTGTTCTAGGTGACCTTTAGAGCTTCTGCATATGCTTCTGGTTTGAGCATACATTTTACTGGAATGGACTTTTGAGTTCAAACTGGACTGGTACGATACAATATAATACCTGATATTTTTCACTTTTTTTCCTAGTGGCCGTTGCTTCATATGCTCATCGCTTCAGCTCATGTCTTAGAATAAAGTCCTTATTCCCTACCAATTTGATTTGTATGTGTTGCTTTCAGTAGTGGGGCAAATCTAATGGGCTCAGTCCTGCACTGCTAACCTGGGCAACACTGCTGGATAACTCTATGGGGACCTGCATTTTCAGACAAAAGTGCAGGGAAAGGTCAAAAGGTAAGGATTTTTGTTCTGATGAAAAATGTGAGGGATATTAGCTCATGTCCCCTGCCTCAGCCCAGCATCCTGCGCTCAACTCAATAGAGTTTCACCACTGGGGTGAATTTCACAGGGCAGCTGTCATCCATCCACTGGAAATCAGGATCTCAAAGAAGTTTGTTGTGCGCACTAGCTTAGAGAAAAGTGTGGAAAATTATCCGTGAGGTGTCAGTTGGTGGGGAGCATCTTTATGTGGAGTCTACACATTGACTTGTTGAGTGTCAAGGTACATTATCATTCTTGGCTTTGGAGTGAGCTTTTAATTATTTTTCTTGAAGAGGCACAATTCAAAAGCAGCTGTGAAGAGGAAGGGAGAAGAATGCCATCTAACTCCTGGCCAAGCACAACTTGCTTAGCTTTTGTGCAGCCAGATCCAGGCGAAGGGCTTATTGTAAGCAAGCAGATGGGATTGGAGGGGGAGAGTGGAAGAAAAATCAGACTGTTGATTTATACCACAGATTATTTTGCCTGTGGGGACTTAAAGTTGTGTTTGACTTTTGGAACAGTCTTTTACAGTTCAAAATAACTAATGGATACGTAAAGTGGAAAAAAAAAAAGCAAACAAGACAAACCCTGAAAACATTTTCTCCTTTTAGTATCTTTCTACAGTCACTACGTGAAAACATTTGAAGTACTTCCTACTTCTGTTAACTTCTGTTTATAGTTTCTGAGGTCTACTTCCTTCCTGTTATGATTTCAGTGGTGTTACAAATGACATGCTTTACTCCTGTCAACGCCAAAGGCATAGCTGGTGTTTTTAACGATTTCAGTGTGCGATTTATCTCATTACTGGTTTCTCTTATTTTAATACTGCTCAAACTGTTTCTTGAAAGAGTTTCGTGCCAGAGTTCTGCAACTGAAGTACTTATCTTCAAAATTTGGTTCTGCTCAGTGGTTTTGCCTGCTACTGTAAACTCTATGAGCCTTAACAGGATTGTAAGTTAACCAGAAAGAGGAGATGTATTTTAAGCTGAAGTAGAGTGTAACGGGGTTTGTGGAAAAAACACAGGATTCACGTGAAAACCCCTGTGGCCTTTCAGGCGGACATATATGTGCTGTTTACATCAGCGTTTGTCAGCAACGTGGAGGTGGGGAAACACCACCTTCGCAGAGAGCTTTCAGGAAAAAGAAGCATTTTCTTGCACGCTGTCAGATCATTGTCTGTGAATATGTGTAGAGAGGCAAAGGGAGAGAGAGTACATTAAAAAAATGGGTGGGTAGTTTGAAACAATTGTAGTATCTCCTCTCCCATTCAGTTTTATACATTAAGTTCAACTGAACCTGGATAGTATGATTTGAAAAATTGTCACGGTATTTTTAAATCTGAATTCCCATCCCTGGAATAGTTCAATGCCAGGCTGAATGGGGCCCTGGATGATGTGATCTAGTAGGTGACAACCTTGCCTGTGGCAGGGGGTTGGAACCAAATGGTCTTTGAGGTCCTTAGAAATGAGAAGCTGCTGTGTCTCAAAGAAGTCTTAAGGGTTTCCTCTTTGGACATGAGGTTGGTTGGCTCTAAGGAGATGTCAGAACATTCCTGTGACTTGGAGCCAGTTGCAGTGGAGCTGGTGTGCAGGCTATTCACCAGCCAACAAGCATTTGCCTCTCAAGCCCATAGCCAGGTAGCTTTGAGCCCTCATGGGGTAGTTGCATCCACTCATCACGGTGCTATGGACACCCACTGCCTGAGGAATGCACAGTGCTCTGAGGCTCGAGTGTGCTGGAATGACAGTCAGGGTGGAGCTAACTGAGGTGTCCAAGAATAACAGCTCCTTTGCCTGTCTCCTATACTGGAGTTCTAGATAGACAAATGTGGTGGATGGGATCAGATGGTTTGCTGTAGAAGATGGGAACTTGTCCTTTAGGGAGTCAGCAAGAGGGGAGGATGATCATCTGCACTCCAACAGGGACTAAAGAAGGCCAGGTTCCTTGATTCTGGACTTGGATTTGGTTGTCTACTCTGCACTGATGGATTATGACCTGTATGCTGATGTCCAAGTGGCCCCACATGAGGTGGTTGTTCATGAAAAGGAAATAGTCAAGAAATGGCAGAGCCCTGTCCATTTATTTTTTTTTTTCAGCTCATAGATCTTAAATGTGAGTAGATTCACGCCCTGGAAAACAATGGAGATGAAATGCAGGGCTTCATTTTGCAAATGCATGTTTATTTTTTCTGCAGTGCTGGCACAATGCAACTGTCTCTCATGCCTCTGCAGGCCTGCTGGCACTGACAGTGCTACTGATGGAGACCAGGCTGCACGCTGGTCACTTCTCTGAAAATGGTCTTCCGGGCTCAGACTATCATTTCCTTCTCCCTTCAAAAAAGCAGATCCGACATTATACACAAATTTTGTCTCAAGCAAAGAATAAACAGATGCAGGTTATTTCTTCTGCATAAACCACAGGCAATGTTTGTCCTCCATATTCCTGGGAGGCAGTTTCATCTTTGACCCATGGGCTTACTCCATTTTGATTTCAAGACTGGCTTCTGCGTTCTTTCTCTGGAAAGGGCTGAAATCCAGAAATGTGTGGACACACTGGCCTGACTGTTCACCCTGGCTTTTAATCTTTTTTTCTGGCCAGGCAGAAATGACATCTGACAGCATCAATGAGACTCCTCTTATCGCTATCAGAAGAAGATGTCCTGTGAGGTTGCTTTTCAGCTTGGTGAGGAGCTTAGAGCAGGTCCTTGCACCTTAGCAGCAGAAATGTGCTTGCTAAGCCCTCTGTGCAATTAGTGCAATGTGTGTATCTACATGTGTGTCAAACATTTCATCAGATCCTCACCGTGTTGTCTGCCTTACTTTCTCACTTTCTTCAAGAAAAGATGTGTAAATCTGATTTGGGCAGTTTGAGGGATACCCTGACTTTTTCAGTTCTCCAGGATGCATACTCTCTGTCCTACTGGCTCTACTGAGCTGGAAATGCCATTAGAGCATCAGCAGAGGTAAAACAGTTTTGAGTTCTAAGTTCAACTTGAAAGTACTTGAAATTTTCTTGTCTCCAAAATGCATTAGCCTTTGTTCATTGGTAAGTCCTACTTTTTCTATCTAGGGACTGTTTACCCCATGTAGTCCTGTGCCTTCTCCTCGGGATTTGATATAGGTACCAGCTTTGGCACATGTTCATCAAGAAATCCTATTCTTTACTGGGGATAGCAGCCAACTCATAACGATGTCCATGGCTAAATACCTTGCTGTGGGTCTGTTTAACTCTTCTGTCCCTATCTTGGGTCTTCTCTCAGTCTTTGTCTGTGTTAACAGTACAATCTAAAGGCAGGGAACGCTTTTTACTCTTTGCACAGTGTCAAGCATGATGACCATTACCTTTGAAGGTTGGGCTATGGACAACAATAAAATAATGAGAAGGGGTGTCCTTGAGTTTTGCCAGTTATGATTCTTACCCTAGAAACCATGAAACAAAATGTAATTGTGGCAATCATTCATTCTAGGCTTTCCCATAGGAAGCTGGTGTGCAGGTTAATTCAGCCTGAGCCACCACATTCACATTATTTTTTTCTCAAGGAGGTGATTGAATTGCTTCTCACGCTCCTCTTAGAGCCATTCGTAATTCTCTTGTAAAAGCAAAGGCTGAGAATTTCCAGCTTCTAGCCCGGAGCATCTTGATTCAGATAAAATGATTTTAGAGCTCGATGACCTGTATTTTTGGTAGGTATCCCTTTCAGATTTCTCCTAGAGTTCAAGATTTTTATATCTTCAGAAACCAAAGTTATGGGTGAAGTCTAGCTACAACTCCAATAACTTATTTTCATTTCCTCTTTTCACACATGATCAAGAGGTTTAGCCCTCTTCATGACTGTCCCCTCCCACAGAAAAACCCATGCGAGGAGTAGCGAGAGAGGAAGACTTCAAAAACAGGGTGAGTGACATCACCGTGTATCTACTGTAGAGACGTCAGTCTCCAAGAAATAGGAAAGGTCAGAGCTGTTTAGAGCAAGGGGTTTTCACAAAACGGCTGAAAAACCCAGACCAGGTCTGAAGAAATCACGCCATCCTTTTCCCCTATCTATTCTTTTCCCCAAGCAGTTGAAGACTCTCTGTCCAGAAGAGAAACTGCTGTGTGATTTTTAATGTTGTTTCCATCATGAAGATTAAGCTGGTCATGGTAGTTTTTGCCAGGCTAACAAGGAAATAACACAGACTTCCCAGATGAAAGCTGTGAAACAAATTACAAGATACTTGCATGGGAATAGAGCAAATTTTTTTGTTTTCCTTTTAAATGAAACCCTTTGTATTTTTTTTCCCCATCATGGGGGTAATGTAGGAATGATGTGCCCCTACTCATCACAGCTTCATTGTGCCAGTGGGTTGTCACCATCTTGGCACAGCCATCGCTGGGTGATGGAGGGCAGAGAGCTGGGACAACTCCTGGTGGAGGGGAAGCGGGAGGTGGAGAAGCAGGGCAACTCCTTGGCGTGAGACCTGGGAGGGGGTTTACCTGGTGGCCCACAGCATCCTGTGGACCAGATGTGTGTCACCCGTGCACGAGACAACACCAGACTGGAGGGTGACTCTGAAGTCTCACTTTCCTTTAAAACCAATGCTGTGCGAATAAAATGGCTTACCTACAATCCCCGCAGATACAGGCGCCGTTTAAATATAGCAAGCATTGATGTCTATCTGTAAATTACAAGGAAATGAATAAATCGAGGCAATGCAGACCACAAAAAGGAAGTTTGAGATCAGCCCGAGGCTTTGGTTGGTTGGCTCCTGCCGGGGGAACCTGCCTAACCTTCACGATCCCCTACAGAGGTGACACAGCCATGAATCAGACCCACGGTTCCCGCTCCCCTGGTGGCTGCACTGGGGCTGAAGCTGTGGCAGCTCCTCATGCACTCTGGATGTGTGCTGTGGGGCACCGAAAAGCTAAAGGAGCCCCTGCTGTGAACATCTTGGGATCCATGACCTTCTGAAAACCTCTGAGATCATTTAGGGGATGTGGTGGAAGGGTGTGCAAGGGGCTGCAAAGAGCATTTCTGCAGGAATTAGGGGGGAAATGTCTTGTTTCTTATTTGTTTTTTAAGTTCAAGGTACATCTGCTATGTTGCTTGCCATCGCACAGCCTGCTTGGTGCAAATACTTGGCCAAGGGTGCTTGGCTCAGCTGTGTTTTTATTATGAAGGTCAAAATCATTTTTAAGAAAAATCACAGGAAAAATGAACAATTAGGGTTTTGCACATAGCGCATGTGTCTGTGGGCAGCTAGCTACCCTCACCCCTCTGAAATGACATTTTATGCAGTTGGCCCACACGTCTGAGGGGAACAGTGGTGATGAAGTCCTAGATGTTTTATGACAATACTGGGTTGGGAGAGGAGACAGAAAGATCAAGAGGACACATGGGAACGGAAGCCTGCTGCAGGCTCTCCAGATGTGTTAGACACTCAGCCAAGGACGAGTGTCTGTTGATGCTTTGAACCCTATTAAATCATGGAGACCAAACTGCAGGGTCTGATGCTCCCTGGATAAAGTCAGTAACTATGGAACCATCAACTGTTTTTACTTTTTCACCCTGCAGGTGACTGAGCACCTGCATATGTTGCCTGGAGAGGTGGTGGAGTCTCCATGCTTGGAGATCTCCAGAAGACACATGGACGCGGCCCTGGGCTGGCAGTAAAACAAGGAAGGAAATAAGTGTCTGGCAGGAGGCAGGGACAATCAGCATTGGTCTTTATGGTGCAGAGGTGGCTGCAGGAGCAGAGCAAAAGGGAATGCATGGAGGTGGAGAGCAAGTAGTGAGGAGGAGAGCTGCTGGAGCACAATGCTTCCGTCGGATGTCATGGAGCTGGGGGTTACCAGGGCTATTTTGTGCATGCTGCCTCTCGTGAGGGGAGAGCAGTTCTGGAGTGGAGAAGTGGGTTTTGGCCAGGACGAGAAGTCAGCTATTTCTCAGAATTAAGACGGCACATACAGACGTGGGGAGAAGGAAAAGCATGAAAAAAAATAATCAATGTATAAAATCACCACTCCTCCCCTCTTCCCCCCATCAAAAAAAGGAAGAGAGAAGCTAAAAATGGCTGGAAAAAGAGGAGGGTGGGTGTTAGCTGCTGCATGTAGCAGGGGAAAGTTGCCTGTGGGATGGGGGAAGAGAAGCAGCCGCCCAGCAATGAGGGTAGGAGAGGGGTACGAGAGGAGAGGGGGCAGCCCTGGGCCAGGAGCAAGCCTGGAGGCCACTCTGGTGTGTGGAGGAAAGGACAGGGAGTGAGAGGATCCCAAAGGGTGGGCCTCAGGTATGGGGAAGGAGGCTGTGGGATGGCTAACTGGAGGTGGAGGTTTTGGGGTTGTGCCTGGATTCTGGGAGAGCTTGAATAAAGGGGTTGAAGGGAAGGAAAGTGCAGATGAAGGCATATCATGAGGGGTGATGCAGCCACTGATTCTCTGGCAAGAAGGAGGAAGGGAGGACAGGGAAGAGGAATAGGATGGTGATGGTCAGAAATAAGGAGCTGTTTGTATTTTGAGGAATCAGTGCTGTGAGGCAAGGTCTTCAGATGATGCAGAGAAGTGTTCTCAGAGGATCTTACAAGAAGGCTTTTAATCACATAGGGAGAGTGGGAAAAAAAACAGACCTTGAACTGGGATAGAGCTTCCTGGAATAGACCCAGTTCAAGAGGGAGAGAAATGCAGGAGGCTCTAAGCTGCAGAAGGACAGCTGTGTGCCTTTATGCTGAAAATGACAGAGGAGCCACAGCCGGTGATGCAGCCAAGGTCACGGCAAGGCCATGCTGGGAGACACGAAGATGATGCTGAGGGAGAGAAGGTGGTCATAGAGAAGGAACCGAGAGCCCATAGATCAGATAAGGAGCAGTGTGTATACTGAAGAATGTTTTTGAGAGGAGTAAAAGTTAACAAGTGGTCCTGATGTGGTGAAGCCTTAGTGAAAGTGGGATGTTGAATAATTCCTCAGTTCCTCAACAAAGTCAAGCGAAACTTCCTTGGCTTCATGTAAGCATCTCCCCACAGCTACTCATGTGCTCCCGCCCAGTTCTCTGAAGCTCCATGTTTGGAGAGAGAAGTTAAATGATAATATCATAGAATACTTAGAGCTGGAAGGGACCCTTAAAGTCTGACTAGTCCAGCTCTCCTGCAATGAACAGGGGCACCTACAGCAAGATCAGGTTGCTCAGAGTCCCCTCCAGCCTGACCTTGACTGTCTCCAGGGAAGGGGGCATCCACCACCTCTCTGGGCAGCCTGTTCCAGTCCACACCACCCTGACTGTAAAAAGCATCTTTCTTATATCCAGTCTAAATCTATCCTCTTTTAGTTGGAAACCATTTCCCCTTCTCCTATCGTGATAGATCCCACTGAAGAGTTTGTCCCCTTCTTTCTTACAGCTCCACTTTAGATACTGAAAGGCCACTATCAGGTCTCCCCAGAACCTTCTCTTCTCCAGGCTGAACAGCCCCAACTCTCTCAGCCTGTCCTCATAGGGGGGGTGTTCCATCCCTGGGATCATTTTTGTGGCCCTTCTCTGGATGCACTCCAACAGGTCCACATCTCTTCTGTACTGAGGACTCCACATCTGGATGCAGTTCTCCAGGCGAGGTCTCACCAGCGCAGAGCAGAGGGGCAGGATCACCTCCTTCGCCCTGCTGGCCATAGTTCCCTAGATGCAGCCCAGGATGTGGTTGGCTTTCAGGGCAGTGAGGGTACATTGCTGGCTCATGTCCAGCTCGCCATCCACCAGTACGCCCAAGTCCTTTTTGGCAGGGCTTCCCTCAGCTTGTATTGATAGTGGGGATTGCCACAATCCAGGTGCAAGTCTTGGCTTGTTGAACCTCATAAGGTTCTCCTGGGTTCAATGTTTGAGCCTATCTAGGTCCCTCTGGATGGCATCCTGTCCCTCAGGTGTGTTGTCTGCACCACACAGCTTCTTGACATCTGCAAACTTGTTGACGGTGCACCTGATCCCACTGTTGATGTCGTTGATGAAGATATTAAAGAGCATCAGTCCCAGTACTGATCCCTGAGGGACATCACTTGTTACCAATCTCCATCCAGACATTGAGTCATTGATCACCACTCTGGGTACAATCTTGTAACCCGTTACTCATCCACTGAACTGTTCACCCATCAAATCCAGAGAAGAATGGTACAGGAGACCATGTCAAAGGCTTTACTGAAGTCCAGATAGATGACATGAGTTGCTCTTTGTCCATTGATGCAGTTACACCATTATTTTTGTAATAAAGACAGCAACTCCTGTTCATGGACTCTCAAGAAGTCAAAGTGTTTCATGGTTCAGGAAGGCTGATTTTAAGTAACACTCAGCATAATTAACCATTACATTTATTTCTAATGACACAAGGGTGTCAGCTTCCATCAGAGGTCAACACTTCTTTCCTCCTCGGGAAATGTCAGCCCACTGGACTGGCAATGCCATGGCATTGCTCCTAGCAGAAGGCATCACTATGAGCTGCACAAGAGCAAGGACATGCACCAGCACGCATGGGACTGAGTACCCATTATGCATCTCCAGGCTCACAGCCCCTCTATTTTGGGTTTTTTATAAGCATGGGTTGAGGGAGAGAGACAGAGAAGAAGGTCATAGTGTGTTTGGTTAGTGGGGAAACGGTGAAGTTTGCTAAGGGGCAGAGGACAGTCGGTGTCAGATGGAGTAAACCCATGACCAGAGGCTGCCCAAAGCCACACATGCACTCCGGAAGCAGTCTTGTATCCGTCATCTCTCAGAGTGTACCCAGACCTGCTTTTAAATGCACTGGGAGCAGCTGAGTGTTCAGGCAAGCACACCAAGTGCAAGTGTTATTTATCCCTTCTTAGGCTGATGTTTAAAGCAAAGGTTTTCTTTTTTCTCTAAGGAATACCGTGGGCTGTGCTCAATCATGTTAACGACAGCAGCAACAGCAGCACTATTATTTTGGTGGAAATGGAGGTGTTCATGTGATGCCTGTGAAGACTGAGCAGAGAAGGGCTGGGGGGCTTCAAATCCTGACTTTGAGGGCTGAGATTTCACCCCCAGTGACAGTGAAGTTTTGAAAAATAGAGATGACTTCAGTCACTTGGGAGCAGGTCTGCAATGTTACCTAACTGCAGAGGCCATCCCATGAACCTCATGGCTCGTGAGCAAAGCTGCCCATGTTTTGATGGCCAATTTCTAACCAAAGTGAGTTATGCGGTGGAAAGAATTATCTCATTGTCTGATTCAGTCACTTCAGCAAGGTGTTTGCAGAACATAGTGGCTTTGTATAGGATAACAGAAAAGCGTTGGGCTGGCTAATTCAATTAAAAGCGAATAGCTACAGTCTAGGCACTGACAGCATGTGGGAGGAAGTGGTGTTTCCACTGTGACTGGCATTGCACGACTAGCAAAAACAAGGTGGTTTGAGGAACGCTTGCGTGTTAATGGCATTTCCCTGTTCTGTTTGTCAAGCAAAGGTGGGAATATAGAGTCAGAACTTACTTGAATCAGTTCTTTTACAAGAAAAGAAAAGGGGCTGCCATGGGAACGATGCCGAGTGTCTGGCTGTGGCCGTGCACAGGCGGCACTGTGCTGCAGGGGCTCGGGTTGTGGGTGAGGCAGAAAATGCTGTGGGGTGCAGGAGATGGGCTGGCTGCCTGGGCACCCCTCTGCTCGTGCCTGCTGTCCCTGTGCCACGGCAGGGCTCATGGTGTGCGGTGACACAGGTGGCAGGGCTGGTGTGCTCCAGGCGTGCAGTGATGGCAGGCTCACCTCACAGCCACGGGCCTGGCTGTAGGGCTGGACTAGCTCCAAAGTGAGTCAGGAGCTCACCAGACAGTGTAGCCTAATAGCATGTAATGGTATCTTCCTCTGTGCACATACCTGTGATCAGCTTAATTGGTCTCAGCTGCCTGAAAAGGCTCTCTCCCCTCCACTGCATAGTAGCAAAAATAAAATGAATATACTGGATGTACCACTGCCATTTCAAAGATGAATATAGTGGCACAAGTCTGGAAAATGACATCAGGTTACTTCCATAAGATCACCTTCTGCCACAGCAGCAGCTCTTTCAGGACTCCGCAGGGTAAACCCATGATACCCAGCTAAAACTTTTAGTGTTGGAAGAGCTGTCCCAGCTGGAGCTGCCTGCCTAAGCACAGGCTTGAGCTGGCATTGCCTCCAGCTCTGCCCATCCTGCTCCTCCTAGGGAGCTTATAAACAGCAAGGGGACAGACTTTTTACTCAGTCTGATAGTGATAGGACAAGAGGAGATGGTTTTAAACTAAAAGAAGGGAAATTTAGGTGAGATGTTAGGAAGAAATTTTTTACTCAGAGGGAGGTGAGGTGCTGGCACAGACTGCTCAGAAAAGCTGTGGTGCCCCATCCCTGGAGGTGCTCAAGGCCAGGTTGGATGGGGCCCTGGGCAGCCTGAGCTGGAGGGGGGCAGCCCTGCCCACGGCAGGGGGCTAGGACTAGGTGGACCTTTAGGTTCCTTTCAACCTAAAGCCATTCTGTGATTCTAAGATTTATATACTGGTTCAAGTTAGAACTCAAAAATATGGCCAGAGCTGTCAGCAAAGCATGACCATGCCATGCACATGGCCATAATGCACTGCTCCAGCTGACCCAGAGTTCTTCAGCCTTGTGCTCCCCAGCCACCACTGCTGCATTTCACCTGTCTGAAATGGCTTTCCATGGCATCTTGCTCATGGGAAGCAATGGGGCTTGCAGGAGCTGGGCCTGGCTGCGGTAGGACCAGCACGCGTCACTTGCAGGTACAGCTCCATGACTGCTGTGGCCCAGCCACACAGAGGCTGCTCGACTGCACTAACTTTCATAAAAGAGCTGCTCCTTCTGCTCTGCAGTTGGCATCAGGAACTCCACACCAGTGGGTTTTTTGTTTTCAAAAGTTGTTGTGTTGCAGGGAGGAGGTGCAGCCCCACCGCTCCTTAGCCCTGTGCTTGCATCCCTCTGGGCCAGCATGGGGCAGGAAACACCAAGTAGGGCTCAACAGCTGCAAGCAAAACCAGAAGCCCCCTGTTAGATGCTGGAAGTGGAACTTTCATTTATTGTCTTATTTCTGAGTGATCTGGGGAATCAGGGCCACCCCCAACTGATGGCCTGGTTGCAGGACACGGCAGCTCCCCAGCACCTCAGGTCCCCAGGGCCCAAGTCAGGCTTACGGCATCAGCATCGTTCTTGGGAATTGAGCTCCATCCCATGTAGGAGTGTGTTTGTCTTTCTTCTTTTCGGTTTCTTTTTTTCTTTTTTTTCTTTTTTTTTTTCCACTGCCGTCACAGGTCTGTCTGCTTTGCTTCTGCCTGTCAATAAGTCGGGGCTGCTGGACAATAAGGATTCTGTTTTGCAGAAAAAGCAGAGAGCTTTCTGACATTTGGGATTCGGGCTTCCTTTCTTATTTTTTACTTTATTCAGAGAGAGGGGAGAAAAGCAACATTTCTTCAAAGTTTTCCTGTCGAAAAAACCTCTGAGAAACAAAGAAATAACAATTAAAATAATAAAAAACCCAACAAATCGAAGAGTAGCCCACTTCCAGGCAGCAACCACTGCTCTGTACCAGCACCACCGCCTCCGGCGCTGGCCCAGCCCAGTCTCACCAGCCACCCATCTGTATCACCGTAGGCAGCCCAGCGGAGCACAGGGACACCTCTGTCCCCAAAGGAAGGCCACCAGCCAGGGCCACCAGCATGGAGAGGTGGAACTCCTCTCCCCTGCAGTTCTGAGGCTCAGACCTGCTGCTCCTTGCCAGCATCCACAGGGAAAGCTGAGCCTGTGGCGGGCCGGAGCAACACTGGTGTGCCTAGACCTGTTTAGCTAAAAACAAAAGACTTACTCAGAAGTAGAATTGAGGTGCCACTTGCGTTCACTCCAGCCTTTTTATATATAGTCCTCATCGCTCCTGATTTTACTGCAGTAGTCACCATATGAATCGCAGTGCAGAAGTGGTGGAGGGGAGGGAGCTACCAAGCTGCTGGGGGAGCTGGGGACCTCATAGCTGGGGAGTCCCCACTGCAAGGACCGCTCCAAAGAGCAACCTTCACCCATCCAACTCTTGGTACTGCTGCTGTTTTTTTATTGTTGGTGGTGGTGTTTTTGTTTTTATTTTATTTTATTTTTTGTTATCTTAAATGAAACCTGTGTGTCTTTGTATTCCCCAAGGAGCATTAGAGTTTTCATTAATGTTTTCCTTCCTGTTTTGATGGTTTTCTTTTTTATTTTGCATCACCAAGCTGCAAAATGAAGAGTTGTACTTTCCTGTAGTGAAGAGCTATGCAATATAACCTCAAGCCTAAAACCTATACTCAAAGCAAAGGAAAGAGAACAGTGGTGCTTCGACCTTCAGTGTAGGCACCTTGGCACTGGAGGCAGCAATAGGCTCACTTTCAGTACATCTGCAACTTAGAAGATCCCCAGAACCATCAACCAAATGTCTCGAGGAACCGCAGTGTTCCCAGCACCCTTTCCCCCATATGCCTCACAGTGATGCAAGCTGGAGGTGCACTTACTTCGAAGATTCCCAAATTGATGAATCAGAGTCTCTGCAAATGACAGTGATTCACAACAAACATTACCAGGAGTACGGCCTCATTCTCTCTTGGCATTTTTACAAAGCCATGGCAACATAAACAGAGATTCATAATGGTCAGAACACAGGTCGCTTGAGCAGCCCAAAGTATCTATGTAGGAAAGTCACATATGCATAAATCTTTGGCCCATATGGTTATAAGCAGAGATAAACAGCAAATGCTCTTTTGGGACACTACTTAGGTTCAACGTTGGGGAATTTGAATGTGAGGGATCTCTTTCCATACTGGTCACTTGGAGAGACCTATTTTTCTTCTTCCAGCAGTACCGAGGAACTTCTGAAAAAAAAAAAAAAAACCAGCATGTCTCTTTCTGCCGTTTCCTACTTCACTTAACTAAAGCAGCGCATGATCGGTACACACACAAATCAGGTCATCTGCTTGTTGGAGCCCAAATGAAAAAAGAAGGAATCCCTCCAAAGCTCCAACCAACGCCAACCCTCTAAAAACCCAAAGACTTGGCTCCATCTTTGGCGAAGGCGGCTGTGAGGCTGTCGAGCAGAACTTTCTAAAATTCAGCGCTTAGTTTTCATTAATGCTCCCCTCTGCATTACTGTCTAGACACCAAACCAAAATGAGGTTACCCAGAGCAGAAGCATGTAATAAGGGATGTTTCTTGTCTTCAGAAGCTTCCTGCCTGCATCAGTGAGGCAATCAATCGGCAGGAGAATGGAAGCCTAACTAATCAGATCCCTCCTCTACCGCCACCTTTAAAAGATGACACAAAGAGAGGGCTGATAACAAAAAGATCTAGGTTTTGATATAAAGGAAAAAAAAAAACAACTCAAAATGTGGATGGTACTTTCGAACGGAATCAAACACCTAGCAGCCTTAGGCGCTTGACCTGCATCTCCCATGGGGATTTAGGGATGCTGTAACCAGCCCTACGGGTGCTTGGCCACAGGTAGCCCCAAGGGAAAGCCCCATGGCTCCTGCTGGTGAGCCTACAGCCACAGACACTGCCCTTGCCCAAGAACTGCTGTCCTTGATGGAGTACTCCCTGCTCCTCCATGCCCATGGGGAGCTGAGAAAGGAGGCAGCAGGCATGCATGCAGCTACAGGTGGGGCTGGGGGGGGCTGTGCCCTCCCTGCAGTTGTCAGGTGAGTTCTTAACACCACATAGGGGTTGGAAGGACCTGCTGACACGCTGGGCCCTTCTCATGGGCTGCAAGGTCCTGGCTGGCCTGATGGTAGGGTGGCCCCCATAGGCTGTGTGGCAGCCGTGGGAGGCGGGCACAGGCTGAGGGTTGCTTCTGGATGGGCTGAGCAATTCACTAGTGATCACAGGGGAGAAGTGATAGCTAAGCTGGGGATTAAAGCAAGATCACCGGAATCCTTTCAGCACCATAAGGGAAAAGCTTCTGCACCACTTTTTGGAGGTGGGACCAGGATTGCAGTGGTGACGATGAAAACGTACCTATCACCTAAATCAAAACCAACCACTCAAAAACACCAACAACCCATTTTTATGAGCAATTGTGTTCATTTTCTTAAGTAAGAAGGAAATCCCATTATTCTGTGCAAGGTCTGCACCTGAAGTGATCAGCTACCTGTTCTTGCCCATAGCAGATTCCTCAGTGGGTGCAAAAGGAGGCAAAAAGTGTTGAGGAATGCAACTGCAGCACACCAAATGTGTCTTAGTGGATCTAGGAAAGAAGAGCAGAGGTAAGGGATGTTTTTGGCACAGGTTACAGGCTTTAGGAAGGCCTCATGGACCATGATTTAGAGGTGCCGGCCACCTCTGCAGCTCTGTTTGACATGGTGGGTGTTGAGCTTGTCAGTCATCCCTTTATTTACAAACCCACTCATCGTTTACAAAGCCCACTTATTTACAAAGCCTGCTGATAAAAGTGCCTCCTCTTGAACTCTCGTAGGAAGTCTCTTTAATCAAAAAAGTTTCAGATCTCTGACTTGCTTTGGGCTGGTTTTTCTTCTCTTTTTCTTTTTTCTCTTTCTTTTGTACTTCATATACAATATTACAGAGGAAACAATGATGAAGACTACGTAGTTAAGATCAACATTAGTCTTCTCCATGTGAGGTTTGCATTACCCCTACCTGGGCAGGTTATTTCCTTAGCTCAAGGTAGCAGAAATAGAAGAGAGACAGCTAACTAAAGCAGCAAGATACACTGGTGTTATATCAGACCCTTTGGCTGCAGCCTGCTGCTTTAGCTTGTAGAAGTACCTTAAGTTGCCATCCTCATGAGGAGTTCTCATACAGTCCCCCCACTGCTTCAGGAACTTGGTCCTTTGTTGCCTGCTGGATCCTCTTGAGTCTTCTCCTCCCCCACTTCTCCCATGCCCTTTGCTCTAGACTCCCTTGAGGCCAATCTCACACCCTAGCACCTCCAGCCCAACAGTTGGTGAGGGGCAGAGGAGCCATTTCCCTCACTGGCTTTCACTTTTGCTCAGGTGCAGACCTGTGAGAAGCTCATGGGGAGCTATGAGACCAGAAAAAAAGATAGGGAGGATTTCTGGAGGATTTTTTTTTTTAATCTGTCCAGATTTATTGAGTGCTCGTGACATGATCTTCTCTTCAGAGGCTTATAACTTGGCAAAAATTGGATGCAGTTTTTTTTGCAGGCAGGCAGCACGTTCTTGACACACAAGCCAAAGACCTGTCACATTTCAATTCCTTTTTCCAAAGCCTGGGGGCATGAAAAGAAAGGTCACCAAATTTCTTGAAGCGTAGGGGGAAAAAAGAGCCTATTTTCTTCCAGATAAGTGATCAGCACTTAAAATTTCCAGGCAGAAAAAATGTACTGGGGCAGACTCCAACCTGGAATATTCCAGCCCCAACAGCTGTCATTTGACAACGTTACACGCAAACTGAGTTAGGAAGCAACAGGCAACTGCTGGAGTTGCTGGTGCCCCATTAAAACATGTTTGTTCAAACTTTTTTCTTTTAAAAGGAAGAAAATGGTTGTGCAGGTATATTTGCTATGGTTGGGGAGAGGTAGCACTCTGCTTCCCTTCCAACCCCCCCACCCCACTTATTATTTTTTTTTGAATGAAAGTGTTTTACAAATGAAAAATGAGGTTTCTTGAAATGAAGGGGCTGCCTTTTAGTTTGAGCTGGCTTCCATGAAATTGAGAACCTCCCGTGCTTATCTCTGAACTTGTCTCAGGGTGACAAGCCTGTCCACATTGGTGTGGTTGGGTTGGAGCCTGGTGGCCCACATGTGTTCCTGTGAGTGCAGCAGCAGGGATGTTCTGCTGGTCCTTGGCTGGGGTGCATTTCGAGATGGCAGTGCTGGCTGGAGGGTGCAAGAAGAAACAGTAAAGAAACAGCAAGAAACAGAGTGCAACTGAAGGCTCTACTTTCCCCCAGGCCAAGTGAAGAGTGGCACTGGGCCACACACTGTTAGTGACCTGCACCCCCACACACATAGCAGTACTGGATCACACAGCAAGCATCAACACTACCCAAGACAAGCATTGCTATGCATGTGATAAACTACTAGCTGCAATTACCACTCTATGCACAAGTTAGGATAACAGTCTAAATAGCACGCACATGCAGGAGGAAAGCCTTTGAGCTGTTCACTCTTTAACATTAACCTATAAACTCACTGCCATGAAGTAAGTACTGCTGAGACAATAGCTCAACAGAAAATCCGAATATTTGGTAATTCAGCTTCTTTCCTGTTGTCTATAGGGCGCCTTGGATAGGACAAGAAAAAATCTTGCTATTTTGTGCAGACGTCAAATACTGCAGGGGCACTGTAGTGAAATTCTCCTTCTTGAACCCACCAGGTATGCAGGAGGACGGCTCCATCACAGAAGGTTGAAGCACTTACTCCTCTTCATGCTCAGGGAGGCACCGTGCTCTCTTGAGCATTCCTTCTCTGAGTCTTCACCTTGGGGGGCAAACCAAAGAGGAAAAGGTGGTGCCTGTGAGCAGGGAACAGGTCTGAGGAGACCTAGCCTCTCTGCTCCCAACTCCTGCCAGTATCGCTGTCTCATTGTTACCACTGCACAGTCTCCCCTATCCCAGGGTCATAATGCACAATTTCTTATGTCACAGAGCAGATAACATAAATCAGATTCTATTTGCCAGAGAGAAAATCTTCAGTTAAGACTGAAATAAAATACTGGTGGGAAGTGTAATTTAAAAAAAGGAAAAGACACCGCCACTGCAAAATCCTCCTCGAGCAACACCCCAGTCCAATAAATCACAGATAAACCTCTTCCCAACAAAAATTCAAACAAAACAAACTGAGCTGAAAACAAAAGAAATGCAAAACCCAAAAGGACCAACAAGCCCCAAAGCTCTGACAAAAGACCAGAAATCATGTTTCATTGGAACATGGTGAATCTAGTAGCTGAAAACCCAAACAAAATGCAGATATGGGAAACAGGGAAAAACAAAAAACCAAAATGAAGACCAGAAGGAAATGAATGCCCGGGGCACCACTCCCCAAATCCTAATGTTCTGCGGCATGGCAAGTTGCTTCAGATGAGTCCCCAGCAGCCCTGCATGGCTTTGCTCCCCTCCCCGCTTTGCTCCCCTCCCTGCTCGCTGCAGCTCGATGAAAGAACAGGAAGGATGTTTGACTGCAGATTGGCCAGAAGCCACTTTCAAAGGGGAGTCATTTAGTGAGATTCACTCATACTTGTATCAGCTCAACCAAAAAAATGAACGCTGGTGAAGCAGCTAGACAGATCTTGCAAACACGCTTCATTCTGGACCCAACTGATGGGAAAAACGCTCCGTTGTGCAGAACGTAACATTACGAGTACTGATAACACCTCCCTGCAAACCTCAAACACCCATTTCCAGATGACTGTTTACTACCACGTGGTCAACCAGGGCTGACCATAATGTGTACACATCTGATTATTACAGCCCCAGCACTGCACTGGTTTTACTTTCCTTTAAATATGGGTGTGTATGGAGGTGCTTTTGACTAGTCCCTTATTTCTGTAACAAAGCTGTCGTGCATAAATCAAAATCTGTGAGCTGTTCAACCTGAGGCGGTCAGGCTGACTAAGAAAGATCCCCAAGAACGCTGAACCGCTTTTAACAGCGAATATTTATCAGTTACTATCCACGGCAGGAGACAGTCAGACCTCAGGCTGCAAAGAGACAAACCACGATGCTGCTTCAGTTACTTCTGCCCTGTACCGCTCCTACGACTGTCGAGAAAGTTCTTCAAATCTGGATCATTTTTCATTCATGAGAAGTTGATGTGTTTTGGTTTTTTTTGGTCCTTTCACACTCATCTCACAGATAAAACTTGACATGTTTCGCTGCTGGAAGGAAACTTCGGAGGCTGAGGTCTGCTGGGCAGAGCTGAGGCCTTTGCACTTCTCAGTCCCACCCCTGACTCACTGCAGGGCCGAGGCGAGTCACCGCCCCACGATGGTGACGTACCTCCTGGGGCAGCTCTGCTGGTGAAGCTGGTGAGCACCAGGTTGCGACAGGGGTGTTTTTTCCTCAGCTTTCACAGGTTCTTAAGTTCTTCCCTGCAAGAGTCAGAGATCAAAGGCCCAGGGTGCCGTTAAAAGCCACTCTGGATTTGCAAACCACTTATTGAACGTGTCCTGAGGTCACCAGCTGAGTTAAAATAAGACTGCCTTCTCCAAAGCCTGAAAAGCTGGCTACATCTCAACCACCCAGACTTTTCGATCCAGGTTTCTGCCTCTGCTCTGGCATCAATGCATAGAGGCTGATCTCATGCCATGAGCCATGGGGCACTTTGTCCCATCTCTGGCAGGGCTGCTCTTGGCCCATCCAGCCCTACAGCCACATGTCCCTGCTTCCTGCCTGCTTCCTTGTGTGAGCCCCTGTGCTTTTGCAACCACCTTCCATGAAACCCTCTCAGGCTGCAGTCGGTGATGAATGTGAGTTGAAGGCAGATGGCCAGGCCAGGATGGCAGTGGGGCAGCCTCAACCCTGTTGAGCTGTATTGGAGCACCGTGTGCAACTTTGCAATATCTCAGCCCCGAAGAAGAACCCATTCATAACAGCTTAAGGCAAGCACCTTAACAAAGTGTCTCAGGAGCACAAAAGCTGAACAAAGAGGCACCTACACTAGCTGTTAGGAAAAGTCAGGAGTTCATCTTTAAACAGTCCTTAGCTACAAGACTGCAGCAGTCATCAAACCTGACACGTAGGCCTCCTCCTGTCCTCAGTCATAACACTAAGCAACCACACACCATTTAGCTCCTTCTTTCTGACCAAAGAAATCTTGACTTCTTTCAGCTTAAACCATGGCTGTAGGAGAGCACATGAGGAGTTCAGCTCTGGGACTGCAATTACATTTTAATGTAAGGCGTGATTAAGATGTGTGTAGATGACACGCACACAGAAATGCTGCAAGTGAGGTGGTAAGCAGCCCATGATTAATACAGTTAGGCACAGCTGGCACAGGTGACGAGATTCAGTGCTGCACTCCTGCTCTTTGACTGTTGTTTTTTGCCTTCATGCCATCTTAGGCACAAAAATCTGCTTGCCTGTGAAGCAGTTCATATAAAACTATGGGATGGGGGCACTGTAAAAGTTAATAGATGAGTTGTGGTGTGCTATGGAAAGGGTTAGCACAATCCAGAAGGGTCTGCGTTAGCACACTCAGAAGGCTAAAAATACATATGCAGAATGTGCTATACTGGCACTAAGGGTCCTGAACTAGTAGATTTTACTGAGATTCAAAAGAGATTCAGTGTACACTTATGTGGGACCCTCAGACAACGGTACTTTGCTTACAAACTAATCCACGAACCACCTGGGTTTGTAAAGCAGCCACTGAATACATGAGCTAGAAATCACCTTCCCCTTTTGACATAAAGCTTGAATAACTGCTCAGAAAAGACAACCTGGCACTGCGGCTGCATAACACAACAGTAAAATGTGCATAGAATGGGCATTTTCCTCACACATTTAACTAACTTCAGCCCAAGCGTGCTGCTAACTTTTTAATTTTCAAGACATAGACAGATTTCTGCCATTGTGAGATGACAGAACATTTCACCGGGGGTTGCTTTATTCAGTTCTGCAGCGTTTCAGTTCAGGCAGAGAAGCGTCTTGCACTCTGCACCAAGGTATCACCCTCTGCTGCTCCCAGCACTGGCAGGTGGGAACGTCCCACGAGACATGGAGGGAGATTTTCTTCCCTATGCAGACTGCACAAAGGAGGGTTACAACAGGTGTCTACCAACGTTTTTACCACAGTGGTTGAGAGCACTCTGGTCTATTAATTTATTTTCAAATTTTTGTCTGCCCATATTTATGTTGGGTTCTAAAAATAAGTAGCACCGTTAACATTTTGAATTTTAATTATCTCCTGAATATCTAAAAAGATAAGCTGGAAGGGAAACCCCCCCCTGAACAGAAGTACAATCTAGCTACATGAGTGGAATGTATCAGAAAAAGTGAGTAATGAGCAGTGAGAAAGACTGTCTCATTTTGCAATTTTTACTTCATAAATTATCTGATTTGACATTCTGTGCTAAAAATCTGCTTATGAACCAAGAAAGGGACGTACTCCACTCAGTTGAAGCAGAATCTGTGGCTGCAGAAATTTTGCTGCTTTATTACTGCAGCACGAGCCACCTCCTGCCACTGAGATGAAGACCTTTGTTGTTTCTAGATCAACACGTATCTAGAAATAGGTACTTCTGGCTTCAGGTTGGAGCCTACACAGAGCTTCCTGGTTTCCTGCATTCACATCAGAGCTGCATTAATTCCACTGCAGAGGTGTCATCTATGCACAGAAAGACACAGCACACAAGTGCTAACCAAAGTTGTCCTCCCTACCTGCACACCCAAGACCAATTCAGGAGTTAGAGAGAACTCTTATCCTTAATACATTAATTCTTAATCTGTAACTTGTACGTAATGCATTTTTAATGAACCACACTGAGTCTATCAGCCCATTTAATTTAGGAGCTTTTGCCTGGGATTGGCAACGAATATATTATACTGAAGTTATTTCCCAAGAAAGAGGTAAAATGGTGCCAAGACAGGCTATAAAACTAAGCATGTGTTAATAGCATCTGTTACAAATAAGGCTGGATTCCACTTTCCATTGTCTTACTCTTTTTTCCTCAAGTTGTTTAAATTTTCCAATTCCAAAGGAATTTGGCTGAAGGTTTTCCTTACTTGGTCTTGACCTCAAAGAGGACAGCTTGCAGAAAAGTTGTACACAATCTATTACGAGCCTTTAAATAGTGAGAGCATGAGGGAAAAGGAACACAGACTTCTCTTTGGACATATAGACTAGAAAAAAATAGGTGCAAAAACGAGCCCCTCCAGTCCTCCACTGCCTGATCCCAAAAATAAACTGCAGCAGCTCTGTTTGTGCTGCTAATCCAAAAAGCAGCATGAGACCCTCTGTTCCCAGTGAAAGATGTAGCAAAGTGTGTTAAGTTACTCACCATCACTCAAGGATTTCAAGGATGTGTCAATGACTATCCAAATGAAAGCCGTCTTGGGCCATCAAGTCATAACGAAAGAAGTATTTACTCTAGATGCCATACACCTTGCTCAGAAATAAATACACTATCTTGGATACAGACTCATAAACTTAATAGACTAATTAAAGACAAGCTTTTCAGAGCTTCAGAACTCAAACAGCAGAAAGAGAAGGGAAGCTGAACTGCACACATTTTCTCTTTAACCTGTGGCCAGAACTGTTTATCTATTGAAAAGGCAAAGACAGAAGTGGCTATCATGTTTCCTAATGAAACCGTGCTCCCTGTAATTCCCAGTTTTCCCTTTTATTCCATGCAAAAAAAAAAAAAAACACCCTAGAAGGTACTGCAAAGTCAGAAAGCAAGCTGTCTGCCACATGAAGCCAAAATACTCTAACAAGTAACATAGCTTATGCAAAATTATTTTGCCTATAATTACCCATGTAGCACTTTTTATGCCCTCCTTCAAAAATCTTAAAATAATGTCATATGTTAACACTGCGGAAGCACTCGTGAGTCTACACACATTCTAATATGTGCACCCGTAATACTAACATCTAATACAGAAGAACATGAATACTGCCAATAAAGATACAACAGGCAAATTGACCCTTCCCTTTATAAGAGTACGGATAGGCTGCACTACAAGCAGTGATGAATGTTCAAGCAGGATTTTTCCTGACTTGTAAAATAACCAGATTATCTCCTAAAGTTTCTAAAACAAACTGACAAGTCACAGTGACTTTTATTCCCCCCCCCTCCCCTTTTTTATTTTTGATAAAATTCAGCATCCAAAGCTCTTCCACATGCATGGCTACATGGCTAGGCCAGAAGGGCCAAGAGAATCAGGAATAAAATCCTATTTCAAGTCTATCATCACATTTAACAAATCTCCCAATATTTCCAAACTACATGGAAACCTAATTCAAAACATATTCATTTCCTATTCGTTAAATATGCCCAGGTGGCACAACATATTCACGTGCTTTTGTCTGCTTTGACAGTAGTCGTGGCCTATTATTAACTCCTGTATGATATTAAAATTATAAGGACCATTGAAGAACAACAGTTCCTAAAAGGAAGAAACAGACTGCCAGTGTTATTTTCCTAAAGGGTCCCTCTTTTTGTCAGGACAAGATGCATCTAACCAATCAGATCCAGTGAGCAAACACTTTAACAATGTTGAAGTTTCAGATCTGAATTTTGTAGCTCAGGCTTTAGTAGGAGCACTTCATCAATCTTTCAGTTTCAGCATTCTGATGAGGTTTGGGATCTCTTTCTTCTAATTTTTAAGGGAAAGTTTTACATGCAAAAGGACAAAATAGCAGTACATTCACAGTGCACAAGACATGTCATACATCTCCTTGCTAGCAAGAGTACAAAAAACTATTTGGATTGATGCAGTATCATCAATCAATACTGTAACTACATTTTCAAGAAAATTACTGTGCTTCATGTGTATTTTAGCAGGACGAGGCCAAGGAAGTTGGCTAGTTGACTGAAATGCCATCTGGCAGCAGGTTTGGAAGTATAAATACCTTGTGTAGCATTGTTTCTGATAGGCAGATGTAACCATGACCAAAGATTCTCGTCTCAATGTTCTCCTCTTCACAATGCAAAAGAGTCTCTAAGAAACTGCAATTTACTACCTTCTTTTGGAATAGAAATAGAAAATATCTATCACTGCACATTCAAACTCAAAAGGAGTTAAATTCGTAATTTTTTTTTCATAGGGCTTTGTCTAGCAAAGATGTTTGCAGGCAAGGGAAATCTACATCTCACTCCACAGGCTCAGCAGAGCTCCATAGACTTTCTTCTACTGTCATCCAGGTTATGTTTCTTTTTTTTTTTTTAAATAAAATCTTTAATTTTCATTACACCTTCTTATATACCAACAATCAATCCTTGTTCCTTTTTTTTTCCTGACATATGTAAGAGTACTGAACTCTAGTAGAATCAGGATAAACAATAACTAAGTTTATCTTTTTTTTTTTTTTTTTTTTTAAAGCTCCATGCTCTGTAGAGTTTTATCTACATCTCTCTATTCAATACAGTTAGAGAAACATGCTATTACTTCATAGATGCTTCTTTAGTTCTGGAAGACAAAAAGCTGTCTGCACTGAAAACAAACAAAACAATCTCACCTTTAACACTCACACATCACGGCTACAGCCAAAAGTGCCCGCACAAAGCATAACTGTACAGCACTCCAAGCACAGATTTCTCTCTTACTTCTCTGGTGCCATATAGTGAAATTAAATTAAACTGGGTTAACTCTGGTTCTTCATATGCAACTAGAGGAAGATGCAGGGGGCTTAGGCACAGGATACAACTTTCCCAATCCTCAAATGGCGGGCAGCCTTTAAACACTTGAAGGAGATCTGAGCAAGGAGCCTCAGGTCTGCTCACGTGCTTGAAATTCAGCACATGCATGAAACTCACCAGGACTGTGGTTCTCTTAATATTTTAAGCTCTCAATTGATTTTAATTTTTTTTTTTTAAGAAGGTGTTTAACTTGGACAATAATGCACTATCAGCACACTGCATGAACAAATTTTCCAACCAGTAACAATTTAAAAAATAAATAATTTGTGAGTGAGAAAGGACAGTATTTCCTCTTTTTTTATGCTATATTTTTGATCCATTTCATTAAATTACCTTCCAGGTATGCAGTGTAATGAATTTCCCCTTATTTTTTCCACCATTTTTATTTTTGTTTTTAATTTCTTTGCTTTGATCCTAAGCTATTCATGGCTATTCAAAATAAATATTGAAATATACAGTAACAGGAGAATGCTTCGACATCTCCAGGGGCTGAATATTTCAACACAATACTGAACCGCTGAATTGTCCCTTAAAACTTTACCTATTTTTAGCAAGGTATTTTACAACCTTATTTACTTTATACATTTTTCTTTTAAAAGAGAAATAATGCTTTCCAGTTTTTTTTTTTTTTTTTTTTTTCAGTCTGAATAGCCTTTAGATTTTCTACAGGTCCAAAGTTCATGTAGTAATTCACTTTTCTCTTGTACTGTTTTCAGTGCTTACCTTTGCTTTAAATGTCAGAGCCTTTCACTTCTGTTACTTTAATTTCTTTATTGCCTCCCTTTTCTCTGTGAGCCCTCTGCATTTTGATGTGGTCTCCCATCGTTTTCCACGTCCATTACTATCTTTACACCTTTTTTTTTTTTTTTTGCAAAGCCACACTGATCACTACTTCTTTTTTTCTGAGGAAGTGCAGCAACCTGCTGTACCTCAGCTATGAAGTCCTTGCATCTCCAACTCCCCTTCCACAGAAATGAACTTTAAAAACATGTTCTGTTGCTTCTTTAATACCTAAAGCTGGATTCATGGAGATCTAGTGCTCTGACTTGACCAACAGCATTTGCCTCAAATCTGGTTGAACTCAAGCAGTGTTTTGATTCTTCACACGTTATTCTTGTTCGCTCTTCATGACATGTTCTGCAGTGTACTTCAGAAAGGCAACTGAACACTAACATCTGACAGATTTCAGGTTTTAAACACAAGCAGCAAGGTGATGCAACAGAAAGAGAATGATGTTTCAATAAAAAATGCCCAAACCTACATTATGTTAGCACAGACAATAAATTAAGTTTTCAATACTTACGATTATTTCTGATACAAATTTAGAAAATGTAGACTCTGGCAATCTTCATAAAGAAACCACATTTCTTGGAAAGCAAGGAATTCAGGAAAAGCTTACGACCATCTTTCTTAATATTTTATTATTTTGAAGGTAATCCTTTACAATCGAACTAATTTTTTCAGTTAATGTCAGAAGCTGAGACTACGACCAGCTTCAAATGGACAACATTTAACAAAACAACACTGCTTTAGATGTTTAACGGCTCTCCCTTTTAATCCAATAAAGACATATGCTTGAAATTTCAAACTTCCATTCAACACTCTATTATTACATACACACAATTTTTAATGAGTAAACACATCTGTATCAAGCTGTTTCTCACAGCATTTCAGAATTACTGGAACTGTATGTTATGTTTTTAAAGCGCGTAACTGGACAGGCAACAGACAAAAGCTGACATAATTGAAAACTCAATGCACAGTTTCTGCAAGTACAGAAAGAATACATCATTTCTGTATGTGAATGTGTTGCTAATGTGTTAATGTGTGATTTCAGTTTTAAAATTAAACCCACCCCACACCACAAGACCACCTTATATTAGTTGCTTCCTCCATGTTTTATCAAGTCTCAGAATGAAAGTCAGTGTCAAATCTGGTCCTGCTTCTTTGTTGGGAAGACAGCTCTTAAACTTTGTGTAACTGTAAGCTTAAAGCAGCAAAACTGTTCTTGTCCTGTTCACCTCCAAGCAAACTCAGTAACTGGTGGTGAAAAGAGGACTGACTAACAAGTGGGAAGGGGAAGACAGTGGTAGTAAGACTCTAAGAACATGACAAGATAAGAAGAATTAAATAGCAAAACCAATTACATACTGTGCTCCACCTTAGCTTACCTAGCACATAGTCAGAAGTACTTACTATTCTAGTCCTTAATACTAAAGAATATTTTACTTAAATATTTTTTTAACAGCATCTACTAATTTCAAACTCAGAGCAGTCTTTTGTTAATGGCCAATGGAAGGAAAGCTTATTTCAACTGTGAAGGTTAACACCAATACTCAAACAGAAGGGAAAAACTAAAGATAGAAGAAGATCTGTCTAGATAAAAGGAAGAAGGAAAATAAAGGCCTTCCAAGAAATCAGACTTAATGACCCTAAAACTTTAGATGATAGCAGGAAAAAAAGTTGATCACTGTTAAGCACAAAAGTAGTGTTCTTCAGCATATCGTATCTGAATGCTTATTAGTCACCTGTAGGTTGTAATGTTTATTGCATACTTCTCAATAATTTGCAGAAGCTTCCAGTCATTTACATTAGCACTGCTCTACATCTAGAAAGTAACAGATTGAAACACCGAGCAGCACGTGTAATACTCAAATTGAAGGTGACAGTTGCTAAAAATACATTCAAAAGTATTTTTAACTAATTAAACTGAGATTACAGCATGTAAATAAATAAAGATTTCTTCACAAACATACACAAGAATGTATGTAAACAAAACTGACTTAGTCCCCTCCACCAAATGAAATACAGTAAACAGAAAACCATCTTGTCAAGATAATTACGAACAGAACTCAGCAGGATACCTCATGCCATTACTCAAAGAGTTGGATCTCATCATTTCTTTTTCAATGAAATTCCTTCTGATTTCCTCAGGGCCTTCAAAGGAATCGAAGTAGTATAGAAAAATGGGTGATGTTTACTGGTGTTCATCTGTTGAGTTGTCTGTATTGTGTTGATGCCTATGTTTTTATCATTGCTGATGAAGAAGTTTGAAAACAGGTCAGCTGCAAGTGCATGCTGCTTTTAAATTTGTTTAGCAGCTCTTCTAATAACCTGCAAAAGGAAATTATTTACAACTTATGCAGATTCTGATAAGGGAACAATTGCAAAACGTTTTGACTATTCTGTCTGTGACTTCACATACATTACCTGCTTAAATAAAGCACCTAAAATTAGATCTGGTTTAAATATCTAAATCTTACAGATAGTTGGAAATTCACCAACTATGTTGGGATGATCTGTGATGAGAGGAGGGGACACAACTACACAGATTTCATCAAGGTTATAAAATAGGCCTTTATATGCCTTTCCATCCTCACGAAGACTAGTCTCCTTAGAGAAATACATATGCAAACTACAACGCAAAATAAATGGTAGATAGGGTCATACAATTCTGCTGTAAGAAAACTGTCAGACTATGTGCCATAAAACCTGTATCCCTATTATGGCTATGGCTGTCAGCTTGCAGCTGAATCGTGAATGAGAGTTATCCAACTTGTCTCTGGGAGGTATTCCACAGATTTCTGCTAAAGATCATGGCTGAAAGATCAGAAATGGAATGGCTGTTCCAGAAGAATTATTAATTCACTGGCAAACATATGTTTTTATCCTTTCTAGATAACAAAGTATGTGTGAGCTCATTTTGGAAAATAGCAATAGTTTGTTGCCAAAAGGGTACATTGTACAATGGATGATATTTATTATAATTCTCAAGCTACAGCTTTGATTACTAAACAGCCAGTGACAAAATAAACTATACTGAATGTTAATAAACAAAAAATAAGAAGAACATCTTGCACCACAAAATCAGTACCTGCTTCTTCAGTAAGCCCTTTGGAAGATGCATATGGCCACATTCATTATTTAGTATCACAGTAATGACCAAATAAACAGAAATGATCAGCTCAAAAGCAGTGCATAAATGTGTATTATTCTACATAAATATATGTAGATTATAATGAGCTGTGTGGGATGATGACAACTGTCATCTAGCAACCTGAGAAATGCAACAAGTTTTATGCTGTCTAGGGCTCAGAATTCTGACAAACATAAAAATGATGTAGTACTTGGTTCTCATCTGTCCTACAAAGCTCACATACTTGTGACTAAGGCAAAGAAAAAACAACAAACCAACAACCCTACAGGTGTTGTGGAAAGCCTGAGTAGAAAGAACCGTCTCAAAACTGATTCCTGTCTTTAATAAAGCTAAGTAAGGCAAGGAGGTATCTTGAGACTTCTTATGGCTCATGAAGAGTAGTTTTGAATAGACAGAGGACATCTGGGAGAAGATGGTTTGCAGACCATGGGTTGTACAAAGAAGCTCTACTTCTTTCTAATATGACAAATCTATCCTAGTTTTACCATATTATTCTTTATTAAGCTATTTTTGTAAAATAAACTAACAAATACTACATTCAATGCAGTGCAGCAGCTTGGTCCTAAGTTTTCTATGGTGGGGAAGTAAGAACCCCTGATGCCACCTCCTGATGTTAAGAAAGAACAAAAGACTCTTCTTACTTGTTTTTAAAATGAAACAAGCCAGTTTTGAGAGTTGCTCAAATACCAGCCACCAAAAACTTGCACTTTGTTACTTGGTATTTTCTTTATTGCTGCTAAATTCAGTAAGACAAGACAATGGACCTCACAGAAACTAAGATCAGCATGGAAGGCTAAAATGGACTGAAGTTATAAAATAAATATAAAGCTACAGAGAATTGATAAGACTATAATGAGAAAGAGACATATGCTACCAAGCCATCGGCTCCTCTCTATCAGTTAACAGGCCACTATGAACAAGTATTTAGATTATTTTTAATGCTGTCTAAAGGGGCTTCTACTCCGTCAATCCAAAGGGTCAAATACAGTGGAAGTTAACCCTCTTCTAGTAAACCTCTGATATTAAAGTAAATAGCAATGGCTCCAGAAAGCAGAAGAAAGACAAGAAGGTGCTGTATACTCACTTTTTGTCAGCTCCACTTGAGAGCTGAGGCAAGGCTTCCAAAGCTTGCTTAAAGCTTGAGCTGTAAGGAAAACAAAAATGCTCACAGTCACCTGGCACAAGTCTTACCTTTCAGTTTCTCTCTATAATTTAATGGAAATACACTGTATTTTAGCCCTTCTTATTTCAATACAGTAACAAAATGTTAACTTGACACTTGACATTCATGTGCAAATTAAACAGAAAGTGGCCATGGGCTCAAGCAGGTCTCTCAACTCTACTAATGTGATATACAGCAGACACAAACAGGAGATGTTCAACCCACCACTGATCTAAAACAAAGTCTAACACCTCAGATTCTTGAAGAATTACAGAGAGTTGCTAGCCTGCCTTGTGCCTAGAACTAAGTGAGCATCAGAGTGTGAAGCACAGATACAATATTGATTTTGGCCTGCTGTGCTCAGTCCTCAAATCACAGCACTCTCCCCTACAGAAGAGGACATAGAGAAATTTGCATCGCACTGCAATGTCTCCTACAAAATACTGATCAGCTAAGATGACTAAGTTGCAATCTGTGGGAGCCTGTAATGTCAATCCTACCAAAAGCGTAGGCAATTGAAAAAACAATGAATGAACATGTCCACATTCAGTCCCAAAAATACTCAGAAACTTCAATTAATCAGCTTTACTCAAAACTGCTGACAGCTATCACGGTTTGTGTTTTTACATGCCTTGACTGCATCAACCACTGATGACTGTTAATGCTTTTCTTTCTCCATTATATTACTGTATGTGTGAGCATGTCCTCCACTACTTACTCGTGGTCTTGCATCTCACTGACAAATTGCTAAAAGTCTTTTGAAGGTTTTCATTCTGACAGTGTAAAACTGAATTCACTCTCTCTGATGAGGTGTGTTGAAAAGGAGGAAGGTAATACACAAGCTTGTGGAAAGCCCTATTCTCCATGTCCCTATAAAGGGATCCTATCAGTGTCTGGTTCTACATCCTCTTTGAAGTACCTGGCAGACTCCTTGTAGCATGCTTTAAGACCACTGTAACAAACTGGATGAAACTCAGTGACAACTGCTTGTGCAATTTTTAACACTCATTTCCTTAGCAAGTCAACTAAGTGGTTTGTTTTTTTTTCCACCCCTCCTTTGCTAAGGATGAGGAATACCTGGTTTGCATCAACAAATTCAAATCAACCGATAAAGCTTTAGAAGTAAATAATTTTCCACATACATACGTAGTATATCACATATTTGAACCAATCCCTTGAAAATCCTTAATTTACACCATATATTTTTGCATGTTTACCAAGGATTCCATTACATTGAAACAGCAGAAAAGATAGCAGAACTTACTTGCTTTCGGGAGTTAGATATATGGCCACTGTATCCCTCAAAGCACAGATTTCAAGTCTTGCCTAAAGACAGAAATACAAATACTGAAACAATCACATAATGTCTTCTGATCAAGAGAATACCATTATCCCAAAGCTTCACCTTTCTTAGAAGCAAAAACTGAAACACACTACAGCTGTGAGCAGCCTTGGCCTGTAACAGTTTGTTTCCTGTATTTTTGGTTGCCATGCTGCTCTGTCAGTTAGGAGACTGCAAAAAGGAACAATTTCATACTTTTGATTCAAGTCAAACTGTTTGTACAGTCACTACGCAGCAGTCCAAAAACATTGGTTTGTCTCCCAGTAACAGTAATAAAGCTTTGATTTCACTCTGTCTTTTCTGTTCTGTGATAGAAAGGGAGAGGGATGCTACCTTAAAAACAAAATGAATAAAGAAATAATACAGTGAGCTTAGCTTTTTTCACTGTATGGCTTGCCCAGGGAGGAAGGAAACAGAAGAGCACAGAAGTCTGTCAATATATGTTTTATTCTTGGCTTTGCTGTTGAATTAATTTTTTTTCCATCAGATGAGGAAGTAGAATGGTTCTGGTCTGCTTCTTGTCTGTCACCTGCTGGGCATACAAGCTTGGGGATGTCACTCCTGCATGGTACAACTTGTCTAGGTACATGGCAGGGGATTGGAACTAGATGATTTCTAAGGTCCACTCCAACCTAAGCCATTCTATGACTCTATGATGATTTTCACCTAGATCATCCTCCACCATACATAATGGTAGACAGTGAAGTCAAGGACTAAACAAAGTTCATAAATCTTCCATTAGCCTTTGAAAAATAATTGCTCTCATCGCAGAAGTTTTATGTGAAACAAAAAATATTCTGAATTTGTTCAAGCACTGCACTTCAATTATAAACTGTATTCCATCCAAATTCAGATTCAGTTCTTGTTCATCATGAAGGTATAATTTACAATTCAATCCAGTTAGTAATTACAGATCTACATTTAAACCAAATTTAGATTATTTTACTTCTCCAAAACAAAACTTTCATAATGCAACAGACACTTAATTCTGATTCTAATTAAAAGTTTTGGTTTTTATGTCTTCTCCTTATCTCTCCCCTAGGTAGAAAGCCAGCTAAGATTTATGCTTTTTTTGTGCCAGAACATTCTGGCACAAAACAGAAGATAGCTACTCACCAATTTTATACCCATAAGAAATGCTTTTCTCACCACAGAATGTTTTACCTTTTCTGTATAGTGCTCCAAGCTGAACAGTCTGGGACTTACTCAAGTCCTACACATGAGATTTTGGAGTTTTTCCTACGTTTTAGGAGATAGCAGTAAAATACTCTGAGTTGGAAGGCATGCACAAGCATCATTGAGTCCAACTCCAGTATCATGGGACAATGTCACATTCTCAGGTTTCACAGCCTAAATAAACATGGTGTACGGGCAAACCTTGGGAAAATACAGGCCATTTTATGTGGGTATACAGATTCAGCCTTCTTTTAGGGAACAGGTCTCTCGATCAGTCTGACCAGGCCCAGATCACTCCCACGCTACTCCTGACTGGCTTGAGTGACATAGATTTTCAGTGTTCAGAGGAACAGAAAAGGAACAGAAATTTACAGAAGGGAGAGAAATTCCTTTCATTTATGGGTTTAGGCAGCAAGTTCATATGATGGGTCATCTTGTCAAACAAAAATGATATACAGGTACCTCTGCTGCTGTTCACTGATACTCTTTTAAACTAGCAGTAAATCTTATTTGGCTGTCATCTTGCTATGTTAATTGTCTGTCACATGCAATTACTAACAGCAATTGGAAAATAAGGCTTTCATTTGGTTACTTATTTTCCCATGGTAATGTAAGAAAGCTGTCACAGACGATAAAAAAAATGGGGGTTGCGTCTTCCTGCTTGTTACAGAGAGAGTAATCATTAAACCAATGGGATTTGCTTTTTAATACTTTTTAAAATCTTTCTTATAGAATCCTTTTAAAACATATTCAGTAGCAAATACATCTACCAGTCAGTCACAATCGAAGAGGGCAGTGTAAGAGTATCTGTTGTACAGAAATAGTACAACAGGCCAGTGATCAGTTCTGCTAAGACCGACAAGATCCAACCATGTTGCATTTTCAAGACTTTAAATGTCAAAATATCATAAAATCGTTCTTTTTCTCTTTTAAAAAATTATGATGGGACAAAGATAGTTTAATAACATTTCAAAGAAATATCATTATGGTGGTTTGGGCAACTTGATCTAGTGACAGGGTAGTTGGACTAGATGACCTTTAAAGGTCCCTTTAACTCAAAACCATATTATGATTCTATAGTGCTTTTGATCATATGGGATATGGGTAACCCTTTATGCACTTAGACATAACGACAATGCTAAAATATAACTAAACCCGTGAACTAATATCCCGAAGGGTATTCATCCATAAATCTTATAAAGAGGTTGCAGTATACTAATCCTTTTTAGCTTGTTTTCACTGCTACAGTAAATCCAACAAATACACGCATTATACTGCTGTTATTTTCTGCTCTAAACTCCAGTGCTTGACAGTACAAAGTATTCAGCTACCTGTAAAGCTCCGTTTTTGCTGAACGATGAAACACACTGCATCAGCCGACTCAGTTCTTCAGAGACTGCTTCTACGATCCTTGACATTACCCGAGGAACTAAATCTTTGGAAATGGTAAACACCTGATTTTTGTAAAATGAGAATCATGAGCACATTGCCTACATTAAAATAAATATTTTATAAAGTAACATTTTGTTAAAAAAAAAAAAACATTAAACGCTTTGACTGAAAGGACCACTGTTAATGGACAAATAAATTCAAAGTAACTGGAACCTGAAGCATTTCTTTTGGCACTTGCCCTGTGCTTTGACCAATCACCTCTGTTAACAGCAATGTCAGCTACATAGTACATGATACTGAACTTTCTCACAATGCCTAAAAGCAGTGAGATACCAAAACATCTGCTCTCACATGATGCTTGCGGGTAGTCAGGTGGCTGTAGATAGACTGTTTTGTGGATTGCACTTTTAATTCAGCACTGGGTGTCTGACTGACCTGATCATGCATTCAGCAACATTTTATACAAGCATTTTACAATTTCTTTTAGAATCCTTTAGATGTGGCAAAGACTCAGCTACACACTTGCCTCATCACAGTCAAATGGCAAGTGTCTTGATGCTCTCTGGTGGAGATGAGTCTTTGAAAGGGTTTGAGAGTACAATGGTGGCTTTTCATTCAGATTTTTTTTCCCCAGCTGAGAGTTGCTCATTTCCAGGCAAAAAAAACATTACATTATTGTTTTTTCCACATACCAAGACTACCTTCTAAACTACTTATTTGTACAACTTTTTAAAGTGATGCTTGGATCTGCCATTTGAGCAGATCCAGAACAGCAACTGCAACATCACATCACCATCACCACAGAATCAATTATTAGGTCGATGCCTAAAGGAAAACCTGAAGTAACTGTCTTCCTTAAAGCTTACATTACAGAACTGAGAAATTGTTGGTGAATTAAAGTATGGCATTCTACTTAGTATTGGAGAAAACGCAGGCCAAGAGGCTGGAACATAGGAGGAAGTGAGATTATAGGTTAAACAGATCGTGAACTTACAGGTGAAGATAAAGCTGCATTAAAACTATATGGGGTTGGGGGAAAAGATGACAAAAGGTATTGAAGATAATGTGACTAGAGTGGTAAAAGAGAGAAAATGAACTGGATAGAAATTTTAAGAAGTGCTTCTCCGATTTCTGCATTAAAAAGACCTAAAGAATTAAGTAGTCGAATGTTTTTTCTTGAACAATGTCAGAAAAGAAAATGTAGTAATTAAAAGAAGATATTCATACATATATGCAGAAGTGAATTAAAGGAAACAAAAATGAATGCAGGATTCTTAATTTCCAGTGATTTCAGAAATTAATTACATATTGGGAACCTATAAGGTCTTTTCCAAATAGGCAATTTGGACTCCAGGCTAAATAAGCTGATCACATATATGAGGGCTGCTCCAAAAGTAATGCCTCTGCAAATGTTGGTATGGCACTAGAGGCTGACCCTTCCCACTGATACTCCCTTATGTTTTGTTGCTGAGTGACAGATGGCAGCAGAGGGGCAGTATAGCAAAATGGCATCTGACGTGGAAGTGCGTATGAAGAATAAATGTGGAACTGATTTCTTCATGTGGAAAAAAGGTCACCCATTGGCATTCATTGACACTTGCTGAACGTTTACAGAGACCAAACAGTGGATGTGAGCCCAGTGAAGAGGTGGGTGGTGTATTTCAACAGTGGTGACAGCGCCAATGGGTCACCTCTGTTGGTGCAGATGTTCATCAGCATGGCATGCAGGCTACTGTTCATCACTGGCAAAAAATGCATAGCTGCTGCTGATGACTGTGTTGAAAAATGGTGTTTTTTAGTTGAAAATTTGCTCTATCAAATAGTCTTAGTGCACATTTTTAACTGTTGTAGTTTCCAGGGAGATAAATAGGAGGCATTACTTTTGGAGTGACCTATGTATATCACTCATACCTCTGCTAATTCAACATACAGCCTACTTTGTGTTTTGACCCACACAAGCTAGGTAACTGACATACTTAGCAGTACAGTGAAAAAAAAAACCCACAATAATTTGTAAAGGGGTCATCTTAATCGGCAAAAGTACCGCAGAGTAATTCAATACAACATACTAGGAACACACACACAAATTTTCTACTGAGAAGAGAGTATTTGTGCCCCTAACAAGCACTCTTGATGTTACTACACCGAATCCAGGAAAAAAAGTTCTCAGCAACAGTGAATCATCACAAATTTGCAATACAATGTCCTTATTTTGATTTCAGTTAAACTTGAATTCAAAGGCAGGAAAACAGTTTTCTTTCCACTTCAGATCATGCTTGCTGTTCAGCTGATGGTTAATTTCTGCTGTTTCAAACTACAGAAACTCACAGCCTTGTGATCTAAACTTAAATCTTACCCAGCTAAGAGAATTTTGCCAGAAAACGGTGTAAATGCGAGTTTCATCTTGACACACGTTTTCATATTTCTGCAATATTTCACATATCAAAATTCACGAAGCAACACACTATTTGGGCCAAAATCAGTATCAGTCTCAATAAAGCCAGTAAGGCAGCGCACCTTTCTGCAGCAAAATTTTAACAAGTATGTCTGTAAACAGGATTAGCTAAATAAGTCAGAGGTGGCTCTGAATCTACTAAAGCTCATTTTTATTAATTTTAACAATGCTGAAAAACTGCAATAACAAATAAATGCCATGTTGGTACGTATTTTTGTTTACTTCTTCATTTTGAAGCATTTGGTAAAATCATCAATGCTTGTGTGAAAACTGCTGTAACTATACACTGAAAATCAAGCAAAAAAATCTGAGTGATAAAATCAATATTTTTTACAATATTTAATCTACTATGATTTTGGTTTTTTTTTTTTTTTTTAATTTGAAGAGGAGTAAAATAAAAACCTCAAGTGAATCTTAGCAGGTTTTAGATAGAAGTGAGAGACCAGGTTTTAGATAGAAGTGAGAGGTAGAACAGTTACGTTAGTGATATTTTGGAGGTGTTTCTGGTAACACATTGTAATACTATTACAAACACTTAACACCATGAACTCCAGTAATCTGTAACACTCTTGGCAGTCAGAAGGAGGGAGCTTACAGAAGAAGCTGTAATTTAAAGCACTGTAGAAAAATGGCTGCATATTACCATAAAAGACCAAATAACTGCAACTCTATAAGCTGATTAGTTCAATAATACACAAATTTTAATACACGCTCTCTGTCATGGAGCCACTGTGTACCTAAGTATTTTGAAGACTGTGTCATACAGAGACTACAAAAATTTGTGTTTAGTTTTTCACTTTTTAACCTAGATACAAGAATATTTCACTACAAACGATATATATTGAAAATTTCTTTGAAAGTGATGCACATGCTTTTCTCTATTTGCTGTGCAAAATAAAAGTAATCAGAGAAAGTAAGCATTATCTTCATCTCTTTCTCCCACTCTTCCTCCCTCTGTCTCTCTCCTTGCCCTGTATGGAAAAGGAAGAACTCAGCTCTAGATTTTGGCTTTCCTCTTCATCAGAGAGTGGAAAGAGTAAAGTACTCCAAAACAAATAACAGTGTCACTGAGGATAAACAGGAACTGTTTATCACTTTCTGCCTTTAAAAAAGTTAGCAGTTTCATACTTGGTTAGCTAAAACTAACCCAAAGCACTTATACCTATAATGAAGACACTTCAACAGATGGACAATTTTCAGAGGTATGAAAGACAGAATTTACTGAGCACAGTACATTGAAATTATCTGTATGAATGAAAGAATCAAACAATCTGAAGTTTTCTCACCTCTGCATGCACAGCAATGATATTCACTAACGCTTCTTTCAAATAGTTTCTGACACCTGAAAATAAAAACAAAAAAGGTAATTAATTACTTTCATTCTGTTGTCTCAACAAAGTCATAACACTCTCCTGTTCAATACTGTACTTTTTTTTTCTTTTTTCATTCCTTTCACTAGTACTTTTGCCATCAGAGGCAGAAAGAGAAAGTTCCATAGCCACACCACTAGTCTATTTCCTTTTTCAAATCAAATGGAGAAAGGCACATTTCCCTACAGCAAAAGCAGGTTCCTGTTTCAGTATTCTTCTCCGGCAACCCAATTTCACCACGGTGCAATTTAATAAAAACCTAGCATCATTAAGAAATATCTTCTGGATGTCTTGTTGGAAGACTTGTACTGTGGCAGAGAACACACACTGCAACTTGGTAAATTCTAAGGAAATAGAAGACAAGGTCTTACACACAGTAATCCTTAATATCATTACATATCTAACTGTATACTGTTATTATAGATGGAAACAGCAAGAATTTTGTTTCTCTGAAAGTGGTTCAGAAGATATTACTCATGACAATCTATAAGAAGATGTCACATCTTAGTAGAAATTTCCTCTTGGGGAAGGTGAAGAAGTCAAGTATTTTATTTACCAAGCATATGAAATGATTGTCAATTTAAACTATACTCCGAACAGAAAGACATTCAGCAGGGTATGCTTCACAGTTGGGACACGCTCTGAGGCCCCTGTGCTGCTGTGGATTTTTGCAGAACTAGATTCCAGATCTGAAAGAACTAAAATAGGCAACAATCTAAAATCTGCCTCATTTGCTTTTCTGGTGACTCACTTTGTAGGCAAAGACAGATTAGAAAGCATTTAATTCATTAAAGTACACACAGACATTGAAAGTGTAACACAGTAAGGAGAGGGTTACTGATCCACATGACAGATCAACTTCTAATTTCAACTACTCCAGCAGAATTGGAGAACATTCAATGACCCCATCACTCCCTTCAGTAAATTGAACTTACAGTAAAATATGAGAATCTTGGACAAAGACTAGTGAGACTGCATAGCTCAGAGACCACATTGTGATTAACACTGCTGTTATAAAAATTACAAAGTGAACTTTTAATTAGTTCATCTTATTTACTCCACTTTTCCTCAGATCCTACTACGAAAAATCACTTTAAAAAGACGTATCTGAGTATATCAAAATGAACTACTCTATGAGAGAAGTCTCACAGCCGCCATCTCAGTTGTGGTTAGATTTGCTTTATACAATGAAAGCTGCTCCCACAACCCACCCCAAGAACTAAAAAGGAGACACTTGTTCTTTCTTAGACAATTAATATGGACAAATATTTTATAAGAGTAGGACAAAAGGAAGACAGGAGCAAAGTTCAGGTTGAAGGGTTCTTTCTGAAGCACCCACAGATCTCTTGAGGGATACAAGGGTGTCTGGGGAAAGGTAGAGGGAGAGGTGCTGAGCAATGACTCCTATTCCAACCTGCTGACAGCATGTAGCTGAACTCTGCAGCCAGATCTGTGTATCAACACAGCCTCTTTTCAAAAGTTCATGGGGAAGAGGCAAGCATCGAAGAAGACTTTACTGTTTACTTTCTGAATATACAAAAGAGTCACAATCATTTTGAAAAAGAATGTTCAACTTTTATTTTGGAGGAAATGAAAATAACTGTCAAAGGTAAAGAAAAAAAAACAAGCATTGCTGACATATTCCACAATGCCTCTCATGTCTTTTGTTGCAATATTTATCCTTTTCCTTGAAAATTCTGTCACTCTTTCCATTTCAAGTAACCAATAACAAAGCAAACAGCATAGTATACTAGGTTGCAAGCGTATAATTTCTTGTTATCTTAGTGATTTTTTGCAACAAGGAAGGAAGGGAGGGAGGAATAAAGCAATAGTAGAAATTTTACAAAACTTTTTTTTCCTCCTGTGTAACCTACAAAACAAAGTAAGGATGCTACACACCAGTACTTGAACCACACCAAAAGACAACAGGTATGTGTGGAAATGCAACACCCCCTTCCTTTTCCTCTGCTGCTGTTCTCCTCCTGCTTCACTCTGCCCCAGTTTAAATCCTCCACAGGCTTCGAATCACTGAGAATAAAATTTGTATCGCCTCCTGTAACCAAACGCAACTCGACAAGGCACCAAACGGTGGTATGCAAATCACACCAAGAGGTACAGGGCAGATTGAGGGGCTGGTTAGCAGTTAACCTCAGGGTGCAAAACTTGATTTCGGTCTGCAAACTTATGTGGTAATCAGCTCCTGGCTGTCTTCTGGCCTCATCTTGTGACAGGAGGATCTTTCATGTGGAAACGGCGTGTTTTTACTTTTGCACAAATGCCATGCAAGATTCAGACTTACACGGTTCCTCTCTCTAAGGATACTTGAACACTGTCAGAGCACGTTCATTAGTCAGTCAAAGTAATACTCTTGAACCAAGCTGCGTTTCTTCACTCCAACTGCTTCTTCTGCAACGTAGCAGCTCTCACGCACTCCAACTCTTGTACAGCTGGGAGCTGCAACGGGAGTACAGAGAGGGGGACTGCTGCGTGAAACAGGGAGGGCAGGAGCGTGTCCTAAAGAGAGGAGGCCAGCTGGCTGAGCTGGGAAAGGCGTTATCAAGGAGGCGAGTGAAAAGCTGGGATGTGTACAGACTGAACGAGGTGGGTTGCATAAGAGGGTGACGTGGTTTGACGGAAGAATCTTCGTTTCCCACCCATCTCACCAAAGCTTCTGTGGTAGCACGCTTCTTCGTGTGCTTTTAAGCAGCTTGGCTCCAAACAGGAGCTGCTAATTCTGTCTGCTGCTGCTGCTGCGAGCATCCAAATTAAACAGCTTTTGACTGTGCTAGTGAAGGTTGCCTATGATCTCTGTGCGAAGAAACCTTCCATAACAACTAGTTAAAAACTCAGCCACTAAGTTGGGGGCTAAATGGAGGTACTGTTAATCTGTACAAATGCAAAATACTAACGTTAGCAAAATCAGCACCAGGTTTTAGGTATCACTGCCTGAGATAGATTACACAAATTACTATAAATGGAACAGAGATGGAACCTACAGTGAAAACAAAGTGACAACAGCATAACTACTGCACATTGCTAGCCCATCCCAGCTGTAAGATAAAATTGTTAGCTAAAACCTCAGTGAAAGGGCATAAGCAGACATTTTATTGTGCATCCTTTTCCATGCATTTGTCCTTGGACAAAAGGGTGAGCTGGGAGCTTAAAAGGAGACTATTTCTTTGTTGCACTTCCAGTCACTAGCAGTAACGAGATTTTCCTGAGGTTCTGCTATGACTTCAGAATCAGGAGGCTCAGCATAAGCTCAAAGATGTCCTCAGTTACTTAGGCTTTGTAATTTAACAATGAAGAATTAAAAACAAACTGAGCTAATAATAGTAGTAATGCTATGCAACTTAGAGGCAGTCCATGCATCTGAAGCTGTAGTTACCTTAACTGCAGCACCTAATAGTCTGAAAGATCCTGTCTTGGTAAGCTAAATCAACGAAAAATAGAGAGAGGGTGCAATTACACTCCAAAAATGACACTAAGTGGAGGTAGACAGGGAGAGAAGGGAAAACTAGTTGAGCTGAAGAACAATACAGGAACAATAAAGAAAGGTATAACAGAATGGACCATCAGTAAATTTAGGCTGGAAATTAAAAGTAACCATGTAACAGGTTTGATCTCATTTTGCTATTTAATATGTGGTGGTATGAAAACCATTGCTATCCTGGAGTCAGTTTTCTATCTTGAATAGAGCGTGAGTAAAAAGGGCATTTCCTCCCCCCAGCACTTCTTTTTTGTTATTTATGAAGGATTTTCATTTTTGCATTTGGAGACAAAGCCAAACGTATCTGAATGTCAGGACCTGCAGGCATAGTTAATAACAATACTATATTTTGAACTACAATTAGAAAATATCGAATTTCTGATTTATACCACTGCACTGTCTGTGGCAAGCTTTGTTGAAGCAAAGTATTACTTTTCTGGAGTATGATTCAGTGGAAATACAAGCAGTGGCATCCAACTGTGAATTTGTTGTGAAATTCATTTCAAAATGAAAAAACTCTGTCTAGAATAGAATTTTTGTGCAGCTTTCTCTACAACTATTCAGCAGCCCACGCAATTACAGTTTTTGGGACACCACGCTGCCAGTTCTATTATACAGCACTGAAAGGTAATGCAGCATATAACTGTAGGTTGCAACTATTAGGCTAATCAAGTGAAACATAACATTCTTAAGTCTAAAATACCACTTACTTAGATTACTGAAGCACAAATACAATACCTTTTCCTAGCTTCTGACAGAAACGTGTTAAAGAAATTCTCAACAAGCCCTTGCAATTTCTCTCAGGAAAATGTTATTATTCTGCTAGAGCATGAATGCAGTCCACTCCCACTCTATTCTTAACATCGAAGAATCTGACTTGCTGGAGAGTTCTAGCTTCCATTAACAAAGAGCCATTAACGCTCTAAAGAAAAATGGATGGGAAGAATTAAGATGTAAAAGCGAAGGACAGTTTCAGCCATCAACTATCACAATGGCTGACAAACTTTAAAATAGCATCTTCCAATTTTGGGCCCTCCACTGTACTTTTTGCTGGTAAAACATCTAGCAAGTGTATCCCTTAAATTTAATTTTCAATTTACATCACCGATTAAAATTTTTACAAATGAAATCTGTCAGAAAGTCTACATCTATGAGCAATTTTAATGATACTGTAGAGCCGTAGCAAAGATGACTGTGTGAACTACGGGAAGAGGAAAAGGGAAGAAGAGTTGCGGTTCTGTGGATTAACAGAAACTGAACTTCTAGCCCGCCAGTGCAGGAGTCATTCAGGAGATGTTCCGAGGGTGTAGTGCTACCAGTTGTCCCACATGCAGTTCTAAGAGCTATGTTTCCCCCAAGTACTTAGATGACAGCATTCTACTACGAAACCTCCAAAGTGACTGAATAAGCATGCAAAAGTTGGAACTGCCATGTCGTACGCGTAATCCTAAAATGCAAAGAAACTGCAAACACTTGCACACACAAATAGAGCGAAAGCTGCACACACGCTACAAAAGAACCCACAGGACGATTTTTTTTGTGCCAGAAGCCAATTCAGTTCTTCAAATGATCCCAAGAGTAAGAAAAGAGGATATGAATACCAAACATTTGTCACCTCTTCTGCAGGCTAGAAAACTCAAGTTCAAAGAATGAGTTGTCATTCTGCTAGGACAACAGAAACACACAGGAAAGTGTGTTTGCAACTTAGGTTTGACATATTTTAACTCTTGTGAGACGGGGATCTTATTTGAGATGAACAGGGCTGGGAGGACTGGGAAGCTAATCATGAATCATTCCTTGTGAAAAGGAAGAGGGCATGATAAAAGCACACAACTGTTTAGGAAAACAGGCAGTGTCAGAAAGTACCTCAATTCAATGGCAATAAACCCAACACCTGATGAGGATCAGAGAATACAAGGGGATGAAAGAAAAAGGGTTCTGATGTAAACTCTTAGTCAAAATGAGGCAGGAGTATTAAAAGCCGCTTCACTTCTGTGGAGGAGTTAGAAAAGCGTTAGTTAGTTAGTTAGGAAGTTCTAGAGTTCAGGTGCCACTCAATCCCAGCTTTCTATTTTTTAAAAAAGCAAAGATAAGTTTTCACTAAAGATGAATGTATGGTTCTTCACACATTGACCGGCTACCAGACCGCTTCTGAGTGAGTCGACCTAAACTCTGAGAGATTGAAACAGAAATGAGTCTTGGGCAGGCACAGAGCCACCAATTTAGGAAACATCAGGGAGCATTCTGGCCTCAGCAGGAGGCCAGTATTTGCTTTGGCAAGTAATTGCTTCTGATGGCAGCAATGTTTTTTAGCGCCTCTGAGAAGTGAGCGCTGAATTTGCTGGCCTTGAGGCTTGAACATGACTTGGTACAGCTAGGAAAATTGATGCCTGGGAGCCTGCAATTTCAAATTTTAAAGCCATCCAGTTGTACGCAGTATTTGTACAATTTATTGTTCTATTTGGTGAGTTATGGCACTAACAGTCAATTAGTCTGAAAACTTTTTTTGCCTGATTACTTTCTGATAAAAAACTTTCTTCAAAAATATCAACAAATAATTTGTCGATCCAGGAAGACGAATGTTTCTCATACCTACCTGCACTCAATACTTGACGTTTCATTTGCTATGCTGACAGTGAACTTAAGAATAACATATATAGGAAGGTAAACGGGGAAAAAATTATTTCATCTGCTCCATTGTAAGGAATGTATCTGCTTTTAAAATTATTTGATACACATTCTTTTCAATGTCATTACACCCTATTGCCAGACTTAACTGAGTTGATATTGGAAGTGTTCATCTCCAAGCTTCAGAAATACAGTACTGCAACTTTACATCTGTCACACAAAGTGCTTTGAACTGTCAGTTAAGTTCCTGCAGCTCTTCGCTAAGTTTTTACCCTGTTATATGAAACTGCTGGAAAAAAAAACCTGCATACATCTATTGCAAGTCGTTAATCACTGCTGTGTAGTGCACAGTAAAAAAGAAACTCAATGATAGCCACAAAGCCATGTAACTTCTTTAAACAGTCTGATTTTAACTGTTAAATTTCCTCCAGGTTCTGGCTGCTGAGGCAATATTTAACAACTGTTTTAACTAGCTATTCTAGCACAATTTCTGGTGTGGTCTGGATGTTTTTCTTTCCTCCTAGAACTCCCTCTTACACAAACAGCACTATGGGCGAGCAGGATACCCCATAGAATGGTGGCCTATTTTTACGATGGCAGTTCTTGCAACTCCAGACCTCGCTTTGCAACACACCAAGCAAGACCCATCCTACTTGGCAGAGACTTCTTGAGAACCTGATGGCTCAATTGAAGCCTCCTGACGAGCTGAGCTGTCCATTGCCCAAAATACACCACAGAATTTCACTTTCCTACCCAACCTAACCCATAACTTCTGACTCAAAGCAAATAAAATCTATTTGAAAACTAAAAATATAAACAGGTAAGACAATGGGTGGGAGGGGGAAGAGGCATTAAAAAGTGAAACACTGTCTGAGGTCACAGCAGGTCAGCAGAGAGGTTAATGTTGCCTGCGTGTAAGTTGCTAGAAGGATTTTAAATAAATCAGTGCAAATATGCCCTGGTACACAAACCCTTAAGAGATCTGCAGAACAGCTCTATGTTTCCTGTACTTATAGATTACTACCTGAGACCAGAGCATGAGGAAGCTCTAACCACCGACTGCCTTATCCCGTGAATCAAATGGGAGGCAACACAGAATAAAAGTCCAAAGAAAAACGGATGTGTAATATTCTGAATAAACATAATTTATAATACACCTTAAAACAAAGTATTTCAGAGACTTGGGCTACAGAAACACAAAGTACGTACAGCAAAAATTGTTTTACACTACGCTGGTGTTGTAAAGCAGTTTGAAATAAATTTCTATAATGACTCTTTCAAAGTATTTCACTTGGGTTTGCAAAAAAAATATACAAGCAATTTGAATTTCAAATTAAGCACTCAGGATTAAATGAAAGAAGGTTGTATGTACCATCAATGAGACCAAGAACATGCCCGGGACTACTAAAAATGCATTTGAATTAAAGTGTTGTTACTCAAATCTACTTAGAAATCTAACATTGACAATCAGGGAAAATTTAGTGTGACTGACTGTTTAATTCAAACATATGTATTAACTGAAAGAATGACAATTCTCTAACGGATGAAAACTTTGTACATTTCTAGAAAAAGAAATTTGATTTGCCTCATTAGAAAATGTTCTGAAATATTTAATATTTCTGAAAATAATTTTAATAGCTAGCTACTATTTCCAATTCCTGCGATAAAAACAACGCTTCATTTAGAAAAATAGTCTTTTAATTTCCAAGAAGCCTATATGTTTCAAGACAGTCTCCTAACTGTGGAGTAGAAAGAAACCTAACTTGCTTGCAGACATGAGTCTTTCATGAACTGTAGCACTTGTATATGAGTATGTCATGCTACTTTACTGAAGTGTCCCCACCCACACAGTGTTATCACCTAACCCAACACCCCACAGATGTTAAAAAGATAAAAAAAGAAGTTGAGACGTGACTGGGAATTTCCCCATGGACATAACAAAGCAGCTCACCTCCACTCTTTACAACAGGTTTCTGCCTTCAGAGACAGTTGTTAGGAAATTAGCTTCAAATACTGGTACTTCCAGTGGCCTGATTTCTGAATTAAGGTAGTTAGAGAAGCCTGTTTTTTTCTAATAACTAAAACCTTACTTTTTATCATACTTTGTTCTTTTCCTTGGATAAAAACATTTCTAGTACACTGCAGGAACCCGACAGTACAACACTGATGTCTGACAGTAACACTAAAAATAGAACTCTACCAGGTCATAGCCTTTACCGCATCTAAAGCTGCTTGATTTATTATACTCTCTCCTCCTTTTGACTCAAATAATTTTCAGATTGATTTTTAAAAAGCTAATAATTACATCCAGTCAAAAAGTAATGAGCAGTGCAAAGAACGGCCTTCAGTTGAATGTTATTGCTTCTGCTCTCTTCAAGATAAGAAAGAGAGACAATACCTCTTAGAGGAATTAAATGGATACCATCAGCATGGTCAGTAATTTTTTTTATTTCACAGTAAGATTTACGCAGCCTGATTCACAGAACTACTTTTGCTACCTCCAAACATGACTATATATAATAAAAATACAGGCATAGTACTATTAACAAACGAGCACAATCCTAAGTGAAAGAAAGGGTGAAACTGAAGGAAAGCCATTATTTAAAATTAAAGTAGTACTGAAGATACGATTACAGTATTCACAGACTTTTATGGATTCATTTGATACATCTGAAGCAACTGAAATGCAATATGAACACATCAAAGTTATTAAAGCAGAAAAAACAGACAGTGACTCCACAGCCTCATTTGAATTTAACAAATATAAAAATTTTCTCTAGGCCACTTCCTGCTATTGCTGGAAACATTCCCTCCTTTAAGCAGAGATGGATTTCAAGGTACTGTACTTAGTGTTGTTTTCAGAACACATTCAGAAGAAAATGTGAACGTGTAGGCAAACTGGAAACTCTCTGGAGAGATTACCCACTTACTTAACCACATTTCCTGTTTTTTTAACCCATTTGTCCTAAGTCAGTCCTTAACTACTGACAAAAATAGATACAAGCGTGCTATAAATAGTTCATTAGTGGGTCTTTCTTGCTAAGACTGAAAATGTTTTGATAAATCTATTGTTCATACTAGCTCCATACTAATTAAAGTGAATAGGAGTAATGTTTACTTGAAATTCTCTTCTGCATAACTCATGATAATTACAACCATACAACACCTTAGAAATCAGACTGCTAAAAATCTAATACTGACCTAAAAAAGTCTATTGAAATCTGAAATTTAATGAAGAAGAAATAATTCTTAAAGGATCTGGGAAAATGATTTTCAAAAATGCAGTTCTGACACAAGTGAGAACAAAATCTAATAGCTGTGAGTCAGGGCCTGGCCAAATACTCTGAGAACTGAGGAACAGAGCACTACAGTTTTGAATTAGCTGCCTTGCTCTTACTTTCAGCCATGATACTGTTGATGTAATACACTGAATGTCACTTGAAAGACTTGACACAGGTAACCACAAAACTTATTTTCCAGAAACTTTAAACATAAAGGCTTCCAAAACTTACATTATTTGTACTTTTTGAACTACTTTAATTCAAACAATAAAAATTATGTCATGATGTTCAAAGAACCTGGACGTTTCTGTGTTTTGTAGGCTAGGTGTAGCAAGAGCTCTAATGACTGCCAATACTATAGTTAATATCTTTGTTAATGCATGAACATCGATCTTCAAGAAGAGGACACCAAAATAACTGTAACGATTCCGTGGTCCTGTGCATAGATCACACTAAGATGTTGTCACGGACTTATCTCTAGATCTATCTGTGTTCGTGACAGAGGGACAGCAGGCCCACAGGCCCGAAAAGGAGTGTGGGGAAGAAGAGAAGCTGCTTACACCGTTGTGAATTTTCTGCTGCTTCATCAAACCTGGATCTGAAGGACAGCTGAAGAAGTCTGCGATCCAGAATCATAAAATCTGCCAAGTTGGAGGGTCCCACTAGGATCATTGAGTCCAGCTCTCGGCTCCATACAGGACTACCCAAAAATCAGACCATATGTCTGAGAGTGCTGTCCAGACGCTTCTTAAACTCTGGCAGCCTGAGGCCATGCCCAATGCCTTGGGCAGCCTGTTCCATGCCCACCGCCCTCTGGTGAAGAGTCTTTCCCTAACCCCTCACATGACCCTCCCCTGAGGCAGCCCCATGCCGTTCCCTCGGGCCCTGTTGCTGTCACGAGAGCAGAGCTCAGTGCTGCCCCTCCACTCCCTGTGAGGAGCTGCAGCCGCCATGAGGCCTCCCCTCAGCTCCTCTGCTCTGGGACGAACAAACCCAGGGACCTCAGCTGCTCCTCATACACCTTGCCCTCCAGACTCCTCTTCATCTTCATAGCCCTCCTTTGAATGCTCTCTGATAGTTTTATGCCGTTTTAGTACTGTGGTGTCCAAAACTGCACACAGTACTCACTGTGAGGCTGTACCAGTGTGGAGTAGAGTGGGACAATCTCTTCCCTCGACTGGCTCCCAATGCTATGTTTGATGCACCCCAGGATATGGCTGGTCTTCCTGGCTTTCAACTTGCTGTTGACCAAAATCTCCAAATCTCATTCAGTGGGGCTGCTCTCCAGTGTCTATTTCCCTAATCTGCATGTATGGCCAGGGTTGCCCCTTCCCAGCTGTAGAATCCAGCACCACCTGCTCTTGTTAAACATCACATGGTTGGTGAATGGCCAGCTTTCTAATTTGTCAGCATCTCTCTGCAAGGTATCTCCATCCTTGATGGAGTTAACGGCTCTTCCCAATTTAGCATCATCAGCAAACTTGGTCAAAACACCTTGTAGTCCTTCATCCAAATCATTTATGCAAACATTACAGAGAGCTGCCACTAAAATGGAGCCCTGAGGAATTGCACTAGTGTCTGTCTACTGGCCTGATATAACTCCATTTACTGTAACTTTTTGGGCTTGACTCATCAGCCAATTGCTTACTTGTCGCGTTATGTTTTTGTCTAGCTGATGTTTTGTCCAGAAGGATACTGTGAAAAACAGTATAGAAAGCTTTACCAAAATCCAAAAAGATAACATCAAAAGTACAAAGGGCATTTTACCAAACCAGACCAGAGGGTCATGAGCAAAGAATGCTTAGTACTACGTTGAGAATTGAGCCATTAAGACTTTCAAATTACTTGAATTATTACAGAATAAAATACATTTCATCCCTTTAATATGATAATAAGAAATGTAAATGGTAAAAGAAAAAAAAAACCTTATGCCATACAAATAGTGTATACACAAAAGCAACAAAAAACAACAAAACTTTATTTTGAACCGAAAGCTGTCCATATACCTTCATGCAAGCATAAACAGGTATTAGTTCACCCACACTCCTACTTGTAAACAAGTGCATCAATAATGCTTAACTGAGTGAGTGCTTGAGATATAGGACCCATGGAAGCTAGACTTTTTGTTGTAATTTAATTATTAAGAACAGTGTTTGGAATAGTTACAGCCATTAAACAGTGTTCTACATGCACAGTTGCCCCATCAATGTGGCTGTAACCCATATAACATAACCTTGATATGGACTAAGATTACAAACACTTTGTGATCAACAATGTACTGCCACACAAATTCAGCAGTCCACAAAAACATTAAACCTTACTGTATCTACTTCAGTATTAACAGTGTTGGGGTTGAGTCTTTTTTAGTTTGAAATTAAGGGGCTGTGTGATTTACGGGGAAACCCGACATTATCACACAATCAAACCATCAGATATTTAAAGTAGCTGGTATGAGGTAGATGAAACAAAATTGTGCAGTAAGAGTAGACATATACTACTAAAACAAAATCATTGTTCTCCCTGAGTGAGAAAAATAGGCTCGAATAATGAAATTCACATACAAGATTTTTAAATACAATAAATCCTCCTTCTTCGTATGAATACACTTAATCATGTCTCAGTATTATCTTAAGTTTTCTTATTACCAATCTGCTAGCAGCAGTATGGCTTCCTAAGCAAAAGCCGCTTTACTATCCTCAAGGAAAATTTCTATTATTTATTTATTTTTTAAAAAAAAACAACAACGGATTCCCCCCTTCTGCTTCCATATAATAGTCAGTGCATTACAATTTTAAGTCCTATTATCACTAAATTTCCGCTTAAGAACAATTTTTATTCCGGAGGCTTTTCTTTTGATACAGTAGAATAACTAATACTCAGGGTGCTGAAAAACCAACAGAAGACACATTCCTGATATGACTACGTTGCCAGTGATTTCAGCAGTTAAGGTAGGATTGAGATGCTTCTGTGTATCAACATTTCACAAAGTGGGAACTGAATAGGTGTTTTCTTGCTGCAGAACATCCATAAGTTTTCAATCTTTCTAAGTAAGAGAAACACTGAGGTGAGATGCAGTACTGTACATGAGAGGGGGCGGACTGTTTAAGCATATATATTTGATATACGTAGGTAGTATAATAATGCTTCCTATTTATTTCCATGGAAACCACAGCAGACACAAAGAGGACAATAACACTATTTGATAGAGTAAGTTCTTAGCTACGGAACAATTTTTCAACATAGTCACCACCTTTAGCTATGCATTTTCACTAGGGATGATATGAAATGCATACCATGCTTGTAAAAAATCTGCATGCCTTGTCTTTCACGTTGCTGTCTCCACTGCTGAAATGCATCACCCACTGCCTTGCTTTGTTCACATCCACTGTTTGGTCTCCATAAATATTCAGCAAGCATCCATGAACATCAGTGGGTGCCATTTTTTCCCCACATGGCGGAATTTAGTGACACACCTTTGCTTCATATGCACTTCCATGTGAGACAGCATTTCATCGTCCTGCCCCTCTGTTGCCATCTGTCACACAGCAACAGCATGTAATGGAATACTGGTGGGAAGGTTCAGCTTCTACTGCCATACCACCAACATCTGCCTCTGATGTCATAGGCCAACATAATAATACAGGAGGCATTATTTTCAGAGCAGCCCTCATATACTGTACATATTTTCAAAAGCACCACCTGCACCAACACTTCTCACAAAATAAGGTTGAAGAACACTGTCTAGGAAACTACTTTGCTGCTTAAAAGCCTCTCTGGGTTTTGTCAGACTTTAGAAGAATCAAGAAACCACAGAACAGAACAGCTGGTGGACTGTGTACATACTGAAGTATTATCATCTTCTGAAACTAGCACCCATGTTCTTAGATAGCCAGTATTCAAACTTTCCAGTACTGCGCCCTGTTTATCATTTACCTATAGGATTTTCCAAATTCTTGATACATGAGCCACTGAGGAAAAAATAAACTATTCTACCTCTTCACAATTTTGATATAAGGTTACAAATGGCTTAGGGTAATAACTCATCATTTTCAGTGTTCCTCACCAATCCCAAGCACACATCTCACTTTATGGATGCTCGGGTTGATGCCAAGAGATGTCAGTGAGGGGTCAAAGCCAGCAATAAAGACCAACCTCTTTATACTACTATCAGATGTCCCAATACAGGAGAATTTATGTAACAGCAAGAAGTGAGGATTTAAAAAAAAAAAAAAAAAAAAGTGTTTCATGGCAAGAAGAGGGCAGCTAAATGAACCATAAAGATACTGAATGACCAAATCATTGGGAAAAGCAATCATTTCTTTAATTCTAAGGTATACTAAAAATCAACATCTTTATCAGAACTGAGAACAGCTGAATCCAGAAATCTCAAGCAATATTTCCTTTCATTAACACAAACCAAGCATAGTCTGCAAGAATATTAATTTATTTCTTTCAAACACATCATTTTTAAGGCACCCTGAAGGTGTCCTTTCATGATTTTATAAAACCTAAAATTATTAAAACCTTTCAAAACAGACTTGCTAAGGAAACTGTGTGTTCTTCTCAATTCCTGAAGTTACTGTTACAGTAATAACAGCCTGTCATATGCAAAATGACAGCAATTTCATAAACGAAGAATGGGTTTAGAGATATACTATGTTTATGAATTTACTTTGCTTGTCACTCAAACGTTATTATTATAAAAAAACTGAAGCCAATTGATCCAAAAGATACCAATGTCACAAAGAAAGTACTTGGAACAATACAGACACTCATATTTTAGAGTCCAGTTATGTCCTGCCTCTGTCTGACCAGTGAAACATATCCCATGCTTACTGACTTAAGACAGATGTACTTTGGTAAGTAAATGAAAAGTCAAACAAGCAAAAGGAAGTAGAGTATAGACTTTAAGAGACTTTCTTATTTAAAAACTTTAAAAGTTGTGCTTTGAGCAAAAGGGCTACTAGCAGCAATAAGATAAACAGATCTTCTGTCTTTTACCACACATTTCTCTTAGCAATTAAAAAAACCTACTACTGTCATTGAATTCTATCAACTGCAACAAGCAGGCCGAAGAAACTTTCTAAGAAGCAGCACAGATATAACATACAACCCCATACTTTTGGATATTAATTGTGCAAAGGTCTGTGAATGTTCCTAACTCCAAACAAACAGTCAGTCAGTCACCACACTGAAATAAACCACAGAACTGCTTGTTAATATTCTTCCTTCCTTCCTTCCTTCTAAAATGCCTACGTGTATCACTTGTGGATACAAAGGATTTTTATTTGTCCTTAATGAGTTCAGCAAACCAGAAACAAAATCAAAGCTACAGTATTAGTTTGCAAGCAAACAAATAGGTAGCAATGTTCTGCAGCCTTAGTGGAAGTACTAAGAAAGACCTAAGGTTACAAAATTTGATGGATGCCTCAGAAGATGTACTGGGAAGTTGTACTCCATATCACCAAACTCTCAAATTTGATTTCTATGGTAAAATGTAGTTTCTTTTTCACAGACGTGGTAACCTGTGGTGACTGTGAAGAGGCAGTCATAACTTCGACTTTCAGACAGTCCTTACTTTTACCAACGTATGCATTTAAAACTGCAGCATGTACTGAAGTCAAACGCACGTAGATCAGCAAATCTGAAAATTACTTGCAAGAATATGTTCCGTGGCAAAAAATGCCATAAGTTGGAGTTCATGTAGAATTTTATTTATTTGCGCATTTAAACATGCAGTCACTTGGAATCAGAATATAGCAGCTTTTAGAGATGTTACTACAGTAAAGAGAATAATTTGTTGCCTGCTCCTCTGCCAAGAATTTTTTTTTTTAAAGAGATAAATTTTGGCTCAGCGCATAGCAATCCAGTAAGACTGCGTATTTATCCCATTTATTGAGTGAAGGTGAGAACTCACACTAGCTTCCAATGTTAGTGCTTCATAGCTTTTTACTTCCAAGTTTCACTGAATCCCAACTGCATTTTGAAAAGGGCATGGGTTTGAAATGAAGAATGTCATTGCATGACCTGAACAATAGATCCTTAAAAATTGTTTGAGTCCAAATTTAACATTTGGAAACTATCTGGACTTAGGAGTGACCCACAATAACTGGAAAGCTTAAGATTTTTCACAGTTCAAAGTAAAGGATTTTAATAATTTTGAATTACTTCAATGGCTGAAGTCTAGCACTATAATTTTATCCTAACATCAATAAAGTTTAAGTGTTTCATTAAATTTAAATTGCTATTCATCGTGTAAAGAAATTTTAAGCTAATGAAATGTTTCTTTTACTACAATGGATCTGCTGTTTTGTTAGAAGTCTATCATATTTTCCCACTTAAAAAATAAGAGTTCAAGGACTTTATAACTTGGCTACAGAGAAACATGCTGTAGGGTGAATTTTGTATAGTTTTTTCGGTAAAGCTGAGACTATCACACTAAAATTTCCAACTTGAAAACATGCGTGTGCATGCTCTCCAGGGCAGAAAGTGTTACTGAGTAGATAGCTATTTTCCCATTCTACTAGCTTAGTTAGCTGTCCAGTGGCAAGGTACATTTTAGAGATTGTATTCTAATCAGCGTTTTAAAAATGTTAAGAACCACAACATCCTTAACTACTGTACATATTCAGGGATTAGAAAATATTTATGAGTCCTCTTTTGTCCTGAATTCAGTATATTTTATGCTTTACCATAATCCTCTTATGCACCATTTCAAACTGTAACCCGAACATGAACTGACTAGTGTTTGTTTACGAAGTACATCAAGACTTTTGGACCTTCCCTGCTGATTTGTCAGAGCAAATCTCAGTAATTTTTACATAATACTCTGCATCTCCACAGGTGATACAGGAAACACTGCATCACTATACACCTGTATCAATCTTGAAGGATCCCCATTATAAGTCAGTAGGTATCTTTATCAGTGGAGAATGCACAATGTTGTGGACTGTTTCTAATTAGTAACTACACGCTGAAGGTTAACACGTGAAAAAAACGTGAAGCGTAGGAACCATACAGGGAGAAGGAATAACGTCTGTCATTATTCTGGCAGCTCTCTGCAAAGACAAGTCTAGTAGAATTTTCCCAGAGCAAAAGCAAAGTTTTAACTCGGGACTTTCCATTTAAATAAAAAATTTTGACCCTGTATAATTTGAGCTAGAGGATTATAACTTAGCTAGCAGCAGTGGAAGCAAACCTCTACAACAGATCAGTCGTTAACAGAAATGAGAACCTCAGTCATCTATGAGTAACAACAGAACACAAGTCTCTCAAATACTGTCACCTGCACATACTTAACATCACACTGCTGCCATGCACACACTCTTCTTAAATTGGGAACATGGTTTCCACATGACTTACTAAACTGTTCCCCAGTTTAAAGCTTCAGTTTCTACAGAATATCAGTCTGCCTTGAGACCAACTTTTGAAACAGATACCTTGATTTCAACAGGATCTTGTTTTCCCTCAAAATGGTAAATGCTGACTGAATACAGCTGTTCCAAAAGAATACATTTAAATATAAAATAGCAGAAAAAAAAAATCTCTGTAGTATTTCTGAGATATTCATAGATAAATGCTGTATAGTAGAAAAACAGTTCCACCCAAAAGGCCGAGATAACACAGATTAAATGACAGTCATGCAGCAATAGCACAAGCATGAATGCCTTTCAATTCTGGCTTGAAATGGCCAAAGGGACATTAAAATTGTGCTAGGGTACAAGATGAGAGCAGTTCCAAGTTCTTTTAGCTGCAAGCATTATTCTACCAAATATTATGGGAGATACAGCAAAGCATCTACAGTGAGCACTTACATGGAAACTAACATTTGTTGTTCGAGCTTATTCTCTTCCTAAAACACCTAAGGAGTTTGGGACAACAAATAGTTTTACTTTCCATGTGACTTTCTTTCCACACTGTGGTTGTTTCATTACCTCTCAGTTTGTTAATGAGAGTTGCACAAACTACCTTGAGCATTATCAAGAAAATGATAAAAATCTACCCTCTATACATAACTATCGAAGGAGCAGTCTAACACTAAGCCCACTCAACCTTATTCAAAACCAATGTCTTAAATTGAATACAAGACAAAGAACCTCCTCCAAACTAGCAATCAAATAAAAACAAGTAACAGTGATTACTGGAGTTCTAAGTTCTGGAGTTCCTTTTTGTACGTGAACTAACTCTACCTCCCTTACCTTCCTGGGTCTTCAGTTCTGGCTCCTAAAGTACAGCTGAATTCTTCCCCTCCCATAACTCCATCCATTCATTCCTGCTCACTTGCTCAACCTGCAAATGCAACCTGCCAGTACTCCAAATGTGCTTCCTGCCTCATTACAGTTGGAGAAAACTGTCTGCAGTTGGACTGTGTCCTCTCCTGTAAAAGATCCTCTTTTCCACTCCCTGCAAGTTTTCTTCATGCCCCTAGAATGCTTTCTGAGCTTTTAAATAGAGCTCTAACTTGGGAAATATTTTCTAGTTCATTTAATTATTTTGGATTTTTTCTAAAACTAACATGAAAATCAGCTATTGGTTAATTGAAGGAGATGATCTAAATGACCCTCTTGTGTTAGATGGATATTTCACCAGCAAAGAAAACAAGAATAAACTTTAAAGGACTCAAACTGACAAGAAAGTATGCTCTTATGAAAGAAACCAAGCTTGTTGGACCTTTTGAAAAAATTCACATAAAATCCCTGTAAAAAACAGTATTTTTAAGCTTAAAGTTGAACTCTTCAAACCCCTTTAAAAAGTGAAAATACTGTGCTTACAAACACATGAAGCTAAGCTATGTTTAATGTCCTTACCAAATAAATTATTACCTATCATATAATAAAGACATAGTTCTTATCTGATCTGTTAGCTTCCAAACATTTAAATTGCCTAGAAATCGGAAGATACAGTACCCAAATGAAAGCATTAAAGAAGCTGTTTGATTTCACAACGCCTCATTCTTTGGAGAAGGCAGTTTCCTTGAGGGATTTTCAGTATGAAATCTTTTGGTGCTTTTGTTAAAGTTAAAAGCCAACTCCAATACGGTATGTTAGTTACTATGTAAAGACAATGCTTTACATAGATGTATTTCTTTCTTCTCTTCTGGGAAGGCAGGTGTTATTTTTTTCTTAACAAATATGTGCAAGTCAATAATAATATGTTGTTTTTCGAAAATGGAGGAAAAAAAAGTTGCAGTGCTGATGGAACAAGAAACCCTCTTCAGTCCCTGTCTCCTCCACAAGAAATCACAGACTTCCTATAGCTTGTACTACTCAACGATGCGTCGCTAACAATGTTTGGTAATAAGCTCACTTTACTGAGAACAGCTTTAAACTCTTTGATCAAATGCATATCTATATGAACAGTAATAACTTGCAGAATGATAGAATTGTAAGACTTGATGTTTTAGAGGGAAATGAATGCAAAGATTATAATGTGAAGTTTGGATTATTCAAACACTGAAGCACATTCTATATTCATAGGATGAAACTATCCCATATTCTTCTAAAACCAAAGTGTCTGCAAAGTCTAAGCTAGATCTCAGAATAAAACAATTAGTGCATGCAGTAAGGTAAGAAAACAGAATAGAGGGAATAACTGTAAACATTAAGGTGGCACTTGTGCTTGTCAAACACAAGCTACTGCATTCCTGCACACGTAAAGCTTGAAGTATTTAGCAGCAGAAAATCTTGCATGCAAGATGTGTGAAAAGTATAAGAAGATAACTAAAATACAGTCTATGTGCAACTCGATATATGTCAGGAAGATATATATGGAGAATGCAGTGTCTCTCCAGGATGGTTTCTAATGTGATTTCTACAGTAGTCAGAAATCAAATAAACCTCCTGCCAGTAGATAAATAAAACTGGAAAAAGAGGTCCTTCTCCTGTTCTCATCTTTTACAGCTGTTACCAGTGACTCAGAAGGTACCATGTCAACTCCATTTCACCAGCAAGAATGATATTTAATATAATTCAGACATCAATGCAGTACGTTAAAGAAATCTCACCATTATCAGAAGTGAGAAGTGTAATGAAAAGTGAAAGTTTGAAAGTGAAATTGAAGACAAATTTGAGGTTAAAATGACGTTACACAAATGAAGGTATTTTGAAACATGCAGTGAAATTTGTGCTAATATTTCAAGAACCAAATTACTGCATAATTATTTTTTACAAAATTAATTAAAAAGCTACGATATGATGACCACTGATTTTGAAATTATAGTACGTGATTCTACTCTACAAAGAAGTGAGTGTTAGTGAATCAAATGCAGGAACAGCAGTCCTACAATATATGCAGGACTTGCATGTTGGACTGGTTATTTAAGGACTTGAAATTAAACTCATCCTAATAAGATTTTAATTGTTGATGCAGAACATTATTATTATTTCTTTGCTATCTTGATGAAATATCTATTTATTAATGTATGTTGTACACAGAGTTAGTTGGAATGAAAACCAACACACTTTAGCAAGAGTACCTAAGTACTGCGTATAACAATACTAGCATTCCAAAAGGTTCCTCCATAAATGCACAACACATCTGCATTAAACTGGGTAAGATAATTCTGAAACCATTCATTTGAAAAGTTAGAAGCAATCTAAAGGGTTACAGAGATTTCAAACCAAACCATTTTGTGCATTTCAGTCAAAAAGTAATTGCCTATTAAAAAAAGTAAAAATCGACTATAACCAAGTGTTTTTTTAGATGTAAATGCACTTGTCATCTTAAACGTAAGCAGGGTGCTGGTGCCCCAAATTAAACAAAAGAAGAAAAGTTAGGGTTGACAAGTATGTCACTGTGAAACTACAAATTAAATATGCCTTTTGATATTTCATTTTTAACTGTTGAGTACCTTTTCATCAGGCTATTGCCATTATAAGTTTTTTATTAGATTTTTAAATTAGACAAACAACAGATAAGAGATGTGACAAGTATATCAAATTTGATTTAGCAGATCTGATGCACTTAATCTTTTACTGTAAGAATGGCGTTTGATATATTTGAAATGTTTCAAACAATGCTCCATTAACATGCCAAATAGGATGAAATTCAGATTTAGCTCTACTATACTCAGTTTATGCCGAATACGGAACGAATTTCTAAAAAACATAAAACAACCAAATTTCAAATGAAAATGTGAGATCATCTGAAACTTTCAATGCAATGTGAAATTTTAAATACTACAAAAAACACTTAATGTCTGATAATACCAGTGAAACACAGATACATATTTTAAGATTAACTAACCTCTGCAACTCTGTATACTGCGAACTTTGAAAGCATGCCAGGTAGACTGCACAGCAGGCAGCATTTCAGAAATAAATTATGAAAGATCACTGTATTTGAATTCCTCAGAAAAATAAACAAACACCCACTTTAGTGCGGTAAGCAAATCCACATGACTATAGTCTCAAATTTATGTAGCAGCTGTATATAAAGCAGATAAAATATAATTATTCTCGCCAATTTATTAAGAAAAAAATTGACATTTGCATATGTGCTTCACGTTAATAAACAAAAAGATTGAATGCCCACATTCTACAACTACTTTTGCTTGTACTGCCCAAATCAGCGTGCAGAAATATTTTCCATCCAAATTCCATGTAACACAACCACTTCATTAACCCTCCCAAAGACTCTATGCTTGGAATCCAGAGGAGAATAGAGTCTAATTTCAGTTGTCAGCTGCCTGAGATAAAACATACACACTGTAAATTTAATTATAAAACAGAATTAATGAAATGAGAAAAAAAAAATCTACTACCAAAAGAGCAAAGAATGAACATAGGCAAAAAAGCCCCGTATACCAAACTAGTTGACTGCTCAGTATACACAAAGCAAAAATCATCTAAAAACACACTTGGCAACTGATTAACACTGTTTCTCATTATCCCTTACATTTCTCTTAATTGTCAGAAACATAAATTAGATTAGAACAACGTTTGAAGAAAAAAAATTCATTGTTACTGCATGTTAAAATTGAAGACTTTCTTGTAAAGACTCAGATGCCAACACTGAAATTAAAATGAACATTTAAATGAAAGTTATTTATTTTCAATAAATAAGCTAATCGCCCTGCCTTCTACCACCAGCAGTGAGTCACACCTTAGATCAAAATAAAGAGACAAATGTATAATTACATTGTATACAAGTGTTCTTACTGACATTCAGAACTTGTGTAACGAAAAGAGCATGCATGTTGAAAATCTAAGCCATAAAAACTTTAGCACATAGGCTAAATTAAAATTTGCTCACAAATGCAAACAGTTTGGCCTCCCTTATTTAAAACTAACAAAAAACATATGCATAAGTTAATATCTAATAATTAAAGGACAATTGCCTAATAGAGCAGAGCATGTTTTTTCCACACTGACAGAAGCATGGCATGTTTTAATATCGCGTGCTTTTTTTCTAAACTTGCTCAAAAAGTGGGTTTCCTAGCTTCATTCAGATTTCACTGCAACTGTTCATTTATTACAGTACTTCCCATTCTCCTATTACCCCACGAATTCTAGCATGTAAGGGAATAGCATTCCCAGTACTTAGAGACAGATGACTGGAAAGGCATCAATGATGTAAAGTAAAGACTGTGAAGATTTTTGGCCAAGATTTTTTCTGAATATTCTACGTGTTACAATTCTTTAGGCAGGCAAATTAAATGTGAATGTTCAAACTGACAGGATTCAAAGCAGGTGTTTCAAAAACAAAAGACAAAATACTCACTTGAGGTGACAACGTGATGTAGAAAACCCTGTAGAGGCAGAGACAGAATCCTGCCTCCACTTTTTCTCCTCCTTAGTCATTCACTTTTCAAAATCTAACAGCTGAGAGTAGGTTTTTGCCTGCAACAGCTCCAGTTAATCCAAAATCCCATTTTATGTCTAAAATGACCTCCATTTTGAGAAACAAGTCAAGTGCACCCATGCGGGAAATAATGTATTAAACAAATGGATTATACTTGACTGCCTTTGTATCCTGTACATAACTTTTACACACTTTTAAAAGAAAGTAAGGAGCAAAACAGAATGGAAACCAGGAAGCGTTTCTATTGCATTGGTCTATATGGCTCAACAACAGAACTGGTAGCCATATGTAAGTGTAACTTTTGAATAGCAGATTCATACTGATATGAGTCATTTGGCAAGTGATGTTGATTTTTGCAGCCTTGATTCTAAAAATGAAATAAAGTTGATGGCATCAGCAAGGCAAAACATTTAGGATATTGTGTTTCTCAGTGGTACTACAGATAGAATGTAGTACCGCCTGTAGTGTAAATGAAAGTATGCAGTAATATACACATAATTTCTGCTAATTCTACAAAGAAAATCATCAGTAATATACATAGGCTGTCATCACTAGAGGATAAATGGGACACCCTTTGCTAAAGCCTTTCACAGATACTTGCTGAGAGCATAAGACTGGGGAGTTTTGTTGGATTCCACTCCTGCTTCTGGAAAGTTCACCCATCTAGAGAGTATTTGGCCTCCCTGTCCTTGTATTTGCACGTCACTTCAAGTCTCTCTCTTGCTTGCAGCATCTGTTTCAATCCATTCCTGTATTATTTCTAAATGCCACACTACTTTATGCTTTTACCTTGCTCACTTGGGCCTGTTTCCTCCTTTTTCCACCTTCACTCTCTGCTTGATCTTTATCAAAGGTTTTTTGTTCCACTCTGTTTCTTCCATTTCAGCTACCCTATTGTCTACCCACATTTATATCCTCCCCTTGAACAAATCCACCTACCCAAAAACATTATCTCCCTTATAGTCCAGATTAGGTTCTCCATATTTCAATTCAGCCTTCCAGTTTCTTTCTTCTAATCAGCATCAGTAGGGTGAGCATCAAGAACAAAGTACTTGCTAGAATTTGAACAATACAGTTGTTCAAAACAAAAAGTTGTTCCAGGCATGGAGCTCTAGGCTGGATTAGCAGCATAGAAAACCCACCATCAGGAAATTCTAAAATGATATTCCTAAACAACTTCTGAGATTTTTGCATACTGATGTTTCGTTTTCCTCCTCCCTCCAAAGGTTTCCATTGCAAAGGTTTATCCACGGCATTGACATGCCCAGCTCTGTCAAAAGTTTCAGTCTCCAAATGGAATGCAAATCGTTTCGGACTGTAGCAGACTGTTTACCTCACCTTTCAAATATGGGCAAATTGATACCAAGACTCACTGCTCACTTTTAAAAACAGGACTATTCTTATCAAAACTTGCCCTCATTGTACAACTAGTACTATTTGAAAGCTAACGCCGTAACCATACGAAAGACATGAGCCCCAACGATCATGGCTTGGCAACTGAGCATAGATGTATTCACGTACCATTCATAGTACCACTCGAGAACACAACTGATGGCTACAAAAATTGAGAACCGAATCAGTCAAACGATTCATATCAAATCTTTAATTTTTGTTGCCATAAAGTCTACTGAAGAACAGCTGATAATTTTGGCTAGATAAATGTATCTTTTTCCCCATCAAATCTATTTGTTAATTTTGTAACAAAACCTTGAATAAACACTATGCTTAACCTAGCGAGACTCACTCCCAGTCATCTGTATGTTATTTAATTAAGTAGATGCTTTTCATGCTGTATTTGGAGATCAACTGCGGGTTTTTTTCTTTACTTTTTAATTTTTTTCTCCTCCTCCTTGAGAGAGAGATAGTATGTCAGTACTGCAACTTACAGAATCTTTTAGATTACAAAAAGAGTGTATTTTCTCAAATACAATCTTGCTGTACAATTTCATTTTGTTTTGTCAACAACAGTTTATTGGAAAAATCAGCTGTATGCTTGCTGATTTTTTTTTTCTTGAATACTAGATGAAGTCAGATACTCATACGTCCTATGAAGAGGCTGGTTTTAATTCAGTCCTTATCAATAGTGAAGTTCATCGACTTCATTCAAACGGGAGACCATTCTAGTGATTAATTTTATCTTCAGAGTTCCAAATATTTTCAGGAGTATCTAATCATGGCTAGAAGCAGACAAATTAAAGGAAAAGCCACTCTTTTTATACCAGTAGTGAATATAGTACATTTGACCACATGAGGGCTGCTCTAAAAGTAATGTCTCCTATTTTATTATGCTGGCCCACGATCAGAGGTGGATGTTGGTGGTATGGCAGTAGAGGTGAACCTTCCCATCAATAATCCCTTACATTTTGTTGCTGCGCGACAGATGGCAGCAGAGGGGACTTTTGCAAACTGGTTTCTGACATGGCAATGAGCGTGGAGCAAAAGTGTAGCACTGAATTCCTCCATGTGGAGGAAATGGCACCCTCTGGCATTCATGGATGCTTGCCGAATGTTTACAGAGACCAAGTAGTGGATGTGAGCATAGTGAGGAGGTGGGTGGTGCGTTTTAGCAGTGATGACAGTGCCAGTGGGTCACCTCTATCAGTGCAGATTTTTATGACTGTGGCATGCAGGCTCCTGATCATCAATAGAGAAAATGCATAGCTGCTGCTGCTGACTGTGTTGAAAAATGGCATTCTGTTGCAGAGAATTTTCTCTTTCAAATAGTGTTATTGTGCTCTTTGTATCTGTTGTAGTTTCCATGGAAATAAATAGGATACATTACTTTCAGAGCAACCTACATACAAGATTAAAATTTATCTCTATTGTACATGCTAGAGCATATTTTCCAAGCACAAAATTAATAATGAAAGATAGAAAAAACACTTCTCTCAAAAATAACAAACCCTACAGTCTTTGGGTTTTTATGTCAATTAACAAGCATTGCAGCTCTTGATTCAGATTCAGATTACAGTTGCGCTTCTTGTAATTACCTATCAAATTTAAAATTATCACAAAATTTCTAAGCGCACAAAATACAACTCTGTAAAACAATCAAGCCAAGAACATATGAATTGTCATCTAATTAATATTTATGGACAATTAATAATAGATCATATAAAAATGCAAGTACTATGTTACTGCAACTAATTTCCGCATAAATACCATGTTCAGAGGATCTAAACCTAACATATGAACAGCATTCACTTCTGAAAAAAATCAGACTCTCATTATGCTTTTTTAAAATGGAGGCTCTCAGAGCACCTAAATAAATGACTAATGTCTCAGTCATTCTAAATACTATATTCCTGCTCTTCTTTAATGGTTTGACGTTTGTTGCTGAACTACTTTTATACCATGCATTTGCTCATAATTTTACCTTTTCAGACCTGTAATTATGTCTATTACCAAAATGGCCAGAGCTTTTGGAAAGAAATCCAAACAATCTCAATGAATTTCATAAGAAAATAGCAAAGATGTCTTTTATAATAATTTCTATTCTAAATAAGCATTGAAGCAAAATAATCACAAAAACAAGCATTAAAAAGATTATCAGTGATAAAAGCTGATTTAATCATCTGGGGGTATTCAAAAAATGATTTAGAAATTAAATAAAACCTGTGAGAAAGAACTTATAATAAGAACTTGTCAAAAGTTAAAAACAGTAGAAAAAAGTTTTTAATTGTACAGTATATTTTAGCTTCTATCAATCACTGTTAAAATAATTTCAGAGTTTAATAAGCAGATATTTACCTGCAGGAACAAGACAATCTTTCCAGTCAAAATATCCTGCGTAAATGCCAGGTTCTAATGACCCAACTATAGGATCTGCCTTGGATTCAATGTACATTTCAAACAGTCTCTGATCCAGCTCTTTCAAGGATTCCATACTAACCTAAACAAACAAAACACCATCACTAATTACAATAATTAAATCATATACCGAAAAACCTTAGAACATTGTCTTTAATTTTCCCTATAGAGTAGCAATATTTTTCAATTCATAATATACTTTAAAAGCACAAAATTCCATACTGCCTTTTTATTCCAGTCAATATACAGTCTTTTTCTGATTGTGCTCAGCATGAAGAATTTTTGAGAAAGATTCAAGAAATAATAAAGCAGACAGATCATTCCATAACCGTCTACTGGCATGAGTTTTTTTTGCCTGTCAGGACGTCTTGATCTTGCACCAAGTAAAGAACTGAATTGTATCAATGCCTGATAATATACGCATAATAATTTCCATTATAAAACATTAAGATTTTATTAGAATACTTGAAATCTACCAACTGAAGCATTACAATTTCTCATTATGTGTTCTACACTTGAAAATATATAGATTAAGGAGCCTCTAACTTCTGAAAACATACGTGAACTTCCCCACTCCAAGGCATCTTCATATAACAGATGAATAAGCTGCAGCTCACAAATACCTACACTATTATTCTGTTAACAGCTCTCAATGAAGTTTTTAGTACTTTCAGTACACAGCTTAGCTGCACTGAAAGATAATGGAATATGCACAATTTGTTCATTGTATCTGAAAAACTTTACATTTTATACAGGTCTATTTTATTAAACACCGCAGCCCCTCTGAAGTTATATCTTCTAAAGCAACTCTGGAATACCATGCGTACCATAAAATGTTACAACTTCGTATGGCAATAGATGCTAAATGCAAATACAATATACTGAAAATATCATGTGACTCTTCATTAAATGTATTTACGTTTATGAGTAAGAGCTTTTCAACTATTGCTCATTTTCCTCAACCACTAGGGAAAAAAAAATCCAACAGATTTATATAATTGCATAATTTCCAGAAGTAAAGGGGTTATAAAAGTGAGGATGCAGTCAGGGCTCCGGATCAAACAGGCAATTCAGAAAAAGAAAGAAAGAAAGGAAAAATACCAACTCCTTATCATTCCTTTCTCCATGAAAGACAGAGAAGAGGTTTAATGCAACAAGCTGAACAATAAGGGATGAAATTTCTTCATTACATGGATATTTCTAAACTGTGCTCTCCTCAGGCATACCTATGCATTGCCAAGTGAGGAGAAAAGGAAACTGCAATTTCTGAGTCAGGAAGGGAGATATGACTTCAGGAATGAGATCATGACTTCAGGGGAAAGCAGAGGTATTACTGAGGTCAAAGAATCTGCTTGGTTCAGAAAAGTTAGGGTGGTGAAGCTGCTGACCAGCAACAACAGACACTGTCATTTTCTTGATTTTCTGTCTGATGAACCTCCTTTAATTTGTCAGGAAAAGATCTATATCCTGAAGATGGGATTTTCATTAGGCACTGAGAACTTAGTCCTAACTGAGGATCAAGTCTATTTTCCTCTACTTCCTTCTCTATCTCACAGCCTCTTAAAATGTGAAAAAGAATCCATTCAAAAATGTTGAGCAATCTCACTAAACTTGTTTTTTCCCTTACCAAAGAAACATAAACCAGGAATGAGTTTCAAGCAATTTTCCCCTTCAATTCCTTATGATTAGGGAGAGTAAATATCCATAGACCATTCCTATTTAGGCATAAGATAGCGGGGGGGGGGTCAGGGGGGGGAAGAAAACAATACACGTTCCAGTGGGAAGCCCGCACAAATATCCACCCATTTGAAAAATCTGTCAAACTGTCCTGTCTGTCCATAAGAAAGTGTTCTAGAATTAAATGACTCCACCTTCTACTTCTGCAGTCACTTGATATAAAGACCATATGCACATTCACTACAGGTTATTGTTTTATTTATTTTTAATTACTTTTTTCTCTTTTTTCATGTTAGACCTCTTCAACCTGTTTTAATTTCACCGCACAATTAAGATAATGGCGGGTAACCTTGTTTTTCAGCTGTTGGAAAGATTACAAGACAGAACAATTCATTTGAATGTTATTTTGGCCCCAGGATGGGCTGTGAAGAGGAGTAAATGTCATCAGCAACATCCGTTAGGTACACTCATTTTCCAGACTCCTAAGTAGCGTAAATGCTTGTTCTTTCCTTGTTATCTTTCTGCTGTGAATTTCACTGTAATTAGTTTTTAATTGTTGTATGAAAGCTAGTTTGAGCCTTCATCTCAGCAACCACCTTGCTCAATCTGAACATCAGAACTTTGGAGGCAATTTTATTCAGAAGGTTAACCAAACTCTGATGAATAACATGGGATAGTCACCTCAGAAGAATAATTTTAAAATAGTTATGCATGAATTAAATGTAATTATTGGTAAGCAAGTATCATAAGCATGTGTGAAGATGGCACACACTAAAGCTGAGGGTTAAATTTGGTCATTTTTCTTTTGTTATTGCATAAAAAAAGAAGAGACGTAACAAAACTGTAGAATGTAGGGAAATCTTCTTGGTTACTATTTTACATTTGTTGTAATTTTTAGATAATAATGATTTTCCTTCTAAGAAATACAACTTAAAAAAAAATAACAACCTAACATATACTTCATATATGTAGTAACTACTTCATAGTTCACTTTCAAATTCAATTTATAAAGCTAGCAGAATTTAAATATATAGTTTTCTTTCGGTCTTCTCAGATAAAAGTAAATGCTTTTTTTCAAAAATTTTCCAATTCTTTACTGCACTTGTTAATCCAATAAAAAATTAAACAACTTAAGAAACTTAGGTGATGGAACAGAAAGACTGAAACAAACCTTGTGAACTTCCAGCTTCCCTTAAATTTAATGAAGATTTCAAAAATTGCCATCTTAAGACTACTACCTGATTATCCGATTCCTCACATGTAGCATTACTGATTGATGCATATCAGATATGCAGAACTGCATTGGTCACTATTTTCAAAGGGTTAACAGATATTTTAAATTAACCTGTGACGGCAACGTTTGAATTTTATCATTTATAAGCCTACCAGATATTGAAAGGTAATACTTTGATGTGGTTGTAAAGACAGAGTTTTGAATACATAACAGATGTCTCATTTTCCTATACACTCAACACTAACTGTATGTAGCTCAACTCTTAATTGGCTCATCTGGAAAGAATGATGAAATCCAGAATAATTCCCATAATGCGCTATCAATACAAATATCATATCAACTCCACTTAAATGTTATTAAAAATAACTTCTGGCTTAATGTTTTTTGAATTTCCGTGGCTGAATAAAACAAAGGATATACAGTATGGTAAAAACGTCAGTTCGAGTGAAATATTTTACTCTATACTGGAAGAGGTAACATTTTTCTTACAATCAACAAATGTTTCTGGAAATAAACAAACTTTATGGCCCTAAGGATTAAGTAAAAAAACATTTCTCATTAAAAAAAATGATTAATCTTTACAAAAAGGCAGGAAAATGAGACAGCCACTGCCGCCCACTTTGACATTTTCGTTCTTCGAAAAGAAAAAAAAACAAAAAAAACACAACAAAAAACTGAACTAGTTTATGAACAACAGCTATCAGTAATGCAGCCTGCCAGATGAAATAATTTATCAAGAGTATTTCTCAGATAATGATCTTTTACTCTCTGCATTAAGAAAACAGTGACATTAAACAGCTTTACTAAGAAATCTGATAAGCTTTGCCAAGGAACATATAAAACCTGAGTAAGAGGTCACATTTTCTACACTAGCTATGTAAGCCTTACAAGAATGCACACAAACATATCAACCTTGCTGTGTCCTTCAACTGATGCTTGGAGATCCACTCATTTTTAGAAGGCTTGCTCAAGAGTAATTTAGGGTATCTGAACACTTAATTCCCACAGAAAGTAAAACAAGTACAGACTGTTTCCTTCAAGCAACGATACTTCAATCCAGTGTTCCCACTTACTTCAGTTATTTTATCAACGCCTTGAAAGCCATGTTTTTCAAAATGTTCAGCTATGTTTAGGAAGGTATGACGTTCCAGATAACGACAGTTACTGAGTGCAATTAAAACTCTTTGTTCCTAAAAATTTGTTTTAAAAGAGAAAGAGGACAACAGTTAGAAAACAAGAAGGATCAGCACAATCAGTAATCTTAGTGTGTAGCATCTTATTGACTCTGCATGTGGTAGACATGCCGATAAATAAAGTTTAGTCATATTTTTGTCAACAAAACATCAAGAATTGAGTAAATATCAGGTATAATGACTGAACATATATGCTTTTTCTTATAGGATCCTGAGCATTCACTGGAATAACGGTGACTAATACAGAACTGTGGTTAAGACTTTTTACAAAAATTAGGTTTGGACAACTTTCCAGGAAGTGGTTTCTGGCTTTTACTTTGTTTCAAGAAATTTACTAAGACTGATGACCACCACAAAATACAACTGAAGATCATCAACAGATGAAGCTGGCTAAAACAAGGAAAACAAAACAGGTAATGAACAAATGCACCCACCCATTCTAAAATACCAGAAGATTCTGTAGTAGTTGATAAAATTTCAGCACTCTGAAAAAATTCTAGGTAGTTATAACATACATATGTTATAACTATATATATAACACATATATAACATAACATACATATAACATATGTATGTTATAACTACCTAGAATTTAATATTTAGTATTTGTCCACCAATGGACTAATATTTTTTCCATCTCAGATGGCAGTTCAGGATCAACAACGGCAAATATTTTGAAAACAAAATTATTTGGCAATGAAATCACCGTAATCATGGTGGAGATCTCATAAAAAATTATGTTGACTTTCAGACCCAGAAAAATTTCTGACAGTTTTGTCTTCCAGTAATACTATGACTGATACCAAGATGTGCCTACTACTTTACACGCTAATCTGTTGGTATACAGAATATTCAAAAAATTATAATTTTAAAAATAGTGAGAAATCAGATTAGTAACTCACTTTTTCTGTTCTCATTACTCAGTTAGAAAAGAGAAGATGGTGCTCTGTGATTTACAGAAGAAAATAAATGTAATATCAAAGACCTAAATATTGTTTAAAATTATTGATTTAAACAGGAAAAAAAAATTAAATAGCCATTTGCATTACATGTGGGAGGAAGGCTGGAACAGCCGTGAAGAATTACTTAGTCAACAATTCATGTCAAAATCCACATATTGTAAGAATGAAAGATATAAATTATTATAGTCTACAATTCAGACAACTTAGCTTGATTTTTGCAACCTGCAATTGCTTATTGTAGTGGTAATGCTTATAGCTCTTGTAAATGAGGTAAAGCTTCTGACACTTAAACCTGTACCAAGTCACATTAATCTCAAAAGAGGTATTTACTTGGCTTCTTGCAGGGATAAGTGCAAAGAATATGAAAAAAACTTTTCAATTTCTTAACAAAGCCTCAAACAAACAAGTTACAGAAATAATCAACTACTATCAGAAAAGAAAGTTTTTTGGGGAAACATTACATTGCTCAATATCAGTAACTCCACATATTTTAAAAAGTAACTGATGACCAGAACCGTTCTTATCATTTAAAACATGGTGATTAATCAAAACACAAATCGTCAGCTCTGTTAGCACCAGGGCTATTTTCACTGATTTCAATGATGCCATTTTAGTTTCTGAGGACGACAATTTCAAAAATCGTCTTAATTAAAGATAGTATACTAAGATACCATAGACAGTGGTTTTAAAAATACCCTTACATTCAAGCCTGATGTCCTTATAGTTTTTGTATATATATTTCCTTATGTATACATATATTTACACTAGAAAATGCCTCTAGAATACAGAGTTGCTCTCAAAAAAAAGAAACTCAAAAAATCTGAAACAATTTAAAAAAGAAAAAGAAAGATGAAAAGAACCACATTGCTGGAATTTTGAGAAGTACTAAGTTTCACATCAACTTGTAAAAATAGAAGTCAAAACTTACTGAAGTAAGACTTGAGTCCTCATGTATGCTTCCAAACAAATCTGGAGATGAAACATCAACTGAAAGACTAGGAATATTGTTTAAAAATGAGCAGCATTGTGATTTTGACTATCTGACATATGGTGAGTTCAATGAACGAATCGTAACCAAAGAATGGTATTTTGTTTAAAACCCCCTCACACCAGATAATAAAAGCAGCCTATGTGAAGATGCTTAGAAAGGCTTTAAGTTCTCTGTGGACAACCAGCACTATTTTAGCTGCAGACTTTTCTCTACAGCATTTTCACTTTCTTTAAGTTCTTTGGTTTGCCACAGATTCTATTTTTACACCTACCCAGCCAATAGTGGCATCCAAATAGAAAATAAAAGTGACATTAGGAACACAGTTGATTGGCCTCTTCCCAACACATGTTGAAGGTACCAGTATTTGCTAAGTCTCTAGCATTTTGCAAAGAAATTATTTGTGCTCTTGGAAATTCAGACTACTCTGAATATTTTGTTCTCAAAAACAAGTGGCTCATAAGCAACTATGGAACAAACTTTCATGAATTTAGCAGAAATACTAAAAGATCCAGTCAAAATTGAAGAGAAGAAAAGAAAAGCAGTGGCTGTGTCTCCATGTATAGACATTGCTTAGTGACAAGGACAATTCATTTAATGCAAGGTCATGTCAAAAACAACATACCTTCTACAGAATGCTACAAAGCCTTTCACTGAATAAACTGGTATAATAAATATCACATTCATTATCGTACAATATTTATCAGTTCATGTCACTCAATATTTTGGAGTAAAATGTATCTACTCATATTTCAAAGTCTCACTAGCCATAGGCAAAAGTATTAATACAGAAGTATTAATATGAAATATATAATACCAGAAGGCACAAAACCACCACTGTTACCACAATTTGATGCTTGCACCCACAAATCCAGAACATTACAAGTGGGTTATGTTTATTTTACTTACTGTGATGTATCTATGTCACCATCAGGTTTGGTACTCAATTGTTCCAAACAGTCTATGAACACCTAAGAAACAAGAGAGCAAGATATTTTCTGTAAGAACCCAAGGAGAAAAAAAAAAAAAAAAAAAAATCTTAAATCCACTTTTACTACAGTCACTAGAAAAGGAACAACCATCATTGCTTTCCACTGCCTTAAACCTTATTTACCTTACGCCTTTTAAAGGTTTACTTCTACTTTTATATATGCGTCACACTGTTTACGTGTGGCAAAAAACAGGTGTTATTTCCATCATATATGTCTAAAATCTCATTTGCAAAGAAGGCCCTGCTAATAATTTTCAGGAGTTCAATCTAAACAGGTTGGTTTTTTTTAATGATGTCCAAACTTTGCTTTGCCTCAAGATTTCTTATTTGAGAATACTATAAAGATGGTTCAGAAGCCTAAAGCATGCTATTGCAGACTTAAAATATATTTTTTAATAATACCAAAGTTTACAATAAAAATATTGGTTTGCAATTAGAAGCTAGATCTTCAGTTGAGGAAAATCAGCACTGGTCCTTTTATGACAGTATATCGATACTGACATCAGCTCAGCAAGCGTCTCAATCATGATGACGGTGGTTCAGTAAAATACTAGAACATGTTAATTACACATATTCTGAGGATTTGACCAAGGTAAGGACCATATACTTTGAAAGTTAAACCATCTTGCATGATTGCAGAGAGTATCAAGGGAAACAACACACTGCCACCAACTTTAGCTACTTTGTGGGAACCGGGCAGGATTCAAAGCATATATTTTTGCTTGTTCATATTTGTGCACAATTTCATACTTCAAAATGTTTGAGTTACCTGCATGATCCCAATGCTTAACTGGCACACATCCTCCTGTATTTTCTGCTGTTGGAACACCTGAAGATAAAAGCACATTATTACAGCTTCACGAGGCCTTACTCTCATGTAAGGCCTGAGTAAATCTGTACCTACAGTGATAACAAAATCGTTGGAATGACTGCTGAGACACAATACTTTCTAACATACCAATTCTGATTATTCCCCATTATAAGAATGGGAAGAAAGAATTTAAGTCCAAGTAAGCAGTTTCTCACACATGAAGTGTTACAACGCTGAAAGCAAGGGAACTCTAGGACTTAGATACTAGGGTTTATGATACGTAATACTGTTGGATCATGGAATTCCAGCAAAAGTTCAAAGGATATTCCAAAATCTTTGTATCTTAACAAGGAGTATTCACCATGCACTGCAGACTCTTTTGAATAATGGTCAGTAAGAAACTCGACAAGCTAGCCAAAAAATGTAAAATAAGAGAGAAGAGAGAGCATCTATACAGAAGGGTCCACGGGGCTTTGGAAAAGTATTAAGCTTTCTTATACAAGTAAAAAGCTGGACTTATGTTCTGTAAGTAGTTCAGATACAAGACTGAGTTAAGAGTAACTCCTGGGAATGCATATGTATATATGCGTATATGTATATACGCATATGTATATATATATTTCAGTAAAGTCACATTGATGGCTACATTAGTAACTTTTTTTCTAAAAAAACAGCTTTCAAGTTTTAAATATAGGTCCCATTTGCCCCATACACATAACCCTAAACGAAAGTAATAAAGGAAATATGAAACAAAATTCTAAAAGCTAGCAGCAGTGAAAAGGGTGTACACAAAAATAAAAAAAATTCTGTATCATTCTTCGACAGTTCTTGATCTGAAGCATAATAGTAATTTACAGAAGAAGAAGGAAATTAGAAATATACGTCAAAACTTACACTGGCCTCTCCAGGTTTGCAGTCCAGCACAGTTTTAAGGGATTGCAAGGAATGGATAATGCACTGTTCAAAATGGGAAGGCTGAAAGGCAAATGACTTTTTAGCTTCTAGATAAGCACATCACGTAAAATGAACATTGCAACAAGTAAACACAAAAATTCTGATGCTATATGGTTAAGCTCTTTATTTTCAACTTATCCTACATACCCCCTTGATTTAAGCTGGGATAGAATTTCACCTCGGATATCTATTATTTTGACATTTGATTTCAGCAAAAATCTTCCACAAAAAGTAGACTAAAATGGCTTTCACATGAAGGCGAACAAAAAAAGGCGGCTTGGGGGACTGTTGTTTTTTTCTTCCAGGTTTCCAGATCTGAAGTACAAATGACTTGAGGCACGTACCAATTTCACTTCAAAAGTACAAATGAGTTCAAAGCATCATAGTCATTAGTCAGTTTTTCCTGGTCATTCTTTCTTTCTTCCCTGTTACGTCATCCTTTTCTCTAAGACCTCCTGCTGTTATTAGGCAGGAAGCTTTTGTATGATGCAGATAGGTGTCACTGTTCTATGAAAGAGGGATGTAGTTCATCCCTCTTTCGGTCAAAGAGATGGATGAAAAAGCTAAGCTGCGTAAACTCGTATCTACAGTAGATAGCTTATGGCACATCACCCACTTAATGCTTAGGAGTAATCTGTATTTCTTCAAATGCTGGGATGGAGGTAGAAAACGAGTGTTGCCAAGCTGAAAATCATACAAAATTTCTAAACATCTCTATTATTTTTTGCAGTTGGTTTAGAAGAAAAAGAACAACAGTAAAGTGCTGCTGTTGTATTTTGTCATCATAAAACATCACACCTCTGGAGAAGAAATCCACTCAGATGCATTATTCTTTGCACGTAATGAAACAGAGGAAAGTTGGCTCTCTGTCTTACTGTATCTCTTTCCTGCAGCGGTATTTTCTATCTTCTTAAAACATGGTTTCCGCCATAAGCCTAACACATCTCCAAAGAGAGTGACTGGCCCCTGTTTACACTGGTTAATTTTTGCTACAATGAACTCTACTCTACTAGACAAATTATGTTATTATGACAAAACATAATCAACTACCACCACTGGCATGTCTCAACCACTGCCCCAAGAGGGGGAATCTATGATAATGTTGTGCACAATGAATTCATGGCTGACTTCTAAATACACAAAAAGCTGTTAAATGCTTATTAACAAAGATTTTTTAGGATACAGCCAAACCATAAAAAAAATCAGAAGCTTTTACAGAGACCTTTCCTCTTCCTGACCATTTTACAGATGCATGAAGTGAAAAACAGAAAAGTAAAGGGACTTGCCCAAGTCACTGACAGCTGAAACCAAGATGAGAAGCTACAAATCTGGTTATAACACTCCAATTCTCAACAACATCCCTTCCTACAATATGTATATTGTGACTGCTTCATGCCCTCCTACTCAACTTCAAACATGTATTTATAGAAGCAAATCAGAAAAACTAAAAAAGTCTGTGGAGCATTCCCTTAGATAATATACACAAAGCAATTCTCCCTCCCACAGGGCCTTTTTGCTTTCACAGGTTGTTTTTAAGTCACAACTACAAGGTGCTTGCTGTGTTTTAGCCATTACTCAATACTGTTTATTTCCAGAAAGCATCTCACTAGTTTATCTGAATTTGGTTTCAAGTCACTTGCTGATTGTGTGTAGGCAATCTCCTAAATTAGTTGCTTTTCAGTTCAATTTCTCGTTATAACAGAGAAGTGACCTATTTATTCAGCTAAAGACCAATTCCATGGTAGTGCGCCTACTAAGTTATGAAGCATTTTGATGTGAACTGAACTTGTTATGACCTTAAAAAGAATTCTTTACTTCAGTAAGCTATCCCTAAAATAAGATGCTTAACAATGAAAGCTATTATTGTTTATCTCAGCAAAATCATACTGAAGGTCAGCAGTAATTGTACTGATACATTTAAATACCCCTACTTTGGGCAGACAGTCAAGCTACAGATCTTTACGTCCAAATCTTACTTCTTGTCTCAATATGCGGCACACATTTACAAAGCTTTTATTTATATATCTTTTTAATATGTAGTATCCCCCATAAGTTGATGAACAGATGAGTCTGGATATGGAAAAAAAAAGAGAAGTATATTATTTATTTTTAGATTTATACTGTATTTTAGATCCAGTAATTCATCATGAACTGGCATATGCTGAATTGATTTTGATTTTTAAAAAATGAATACTGCAAACATAGATCTAATTCTCAAAATCTTACTGATATTTGGGAAGAAAACACTACTTCTTTCTTTAAAACAATAAAACACAAGGTTGGGTAAAGTAAGAGTTACGAAAGGCTTTCTTTTAACATGTATAAAATAACAGAAACAAAAAGAAACTGCACTTATGTAAGAAGTAAATTCTCAGCCATTTTATTCTCAGCCTAGAAATCACCCTAGAACTGCAAAGTTTTATCCACTTCAGTCCTAAATCTCACTCACAGAAACTGGGCTCACTCAGGGAGTTTTTCAACATGAAGCTTGCATTCAGTTAGATGCCACAAGTGTGAGATACAGATACCATTCAATAAGTGAAGTCGCAAAATCTCCAGGTTAATAGAAAGTGTTTAGATTGTAGCCATCAAAGAATTCACTTCTCCCTGAACACATGTTGTAATAAAAAATACTAAAAAAAACCCATCTTTTTACAGTTCTGTCAGAACCACTCCACTCCTGAGGTGAGAAAGGGCTGCTTTTGAAAGATGAGAAACAATGCATCTCAAAGACTAAAGGCTAAACTGTGTTCCCTGTTCATGCCATTTGTGGAATAAATGAGGTATTAAGATATCAAAATGAAGCTTTCATTTTGTTGGTAGCATGTCAATATTAAACACTTACCTCAAAATAACTTCTTAATTTTAGCAGACATAAGAAGCTACTTTATCTTACTGCTAACTTCAAAATCTCTTCTATCTGTTAGAAGATATCACTGTCTGGTAATACAATTACCACTTAATGTTAAAATTACTTTAGACATAACAATTTAAGGAGTACAAATAAACATTTTGAAAAAGGACAAAGTAACAACTGTGTTCGGTGATGGGATCCACTGAGAGTGCACACAGTAACTGTTCAATACAAATTTCGGTTTTTAATCTTCCTGTATCTTCATATTTTGATAAGTATAGATACCAGTATGCACGAAGTCCAAACTAACTCAATTTGCTGGAGAACATACAGAACAGTTTCAGTGCACTTATTAAAAAAAATCTAGCAAAGAAAGTGGCTACAACACACAAGTTTACCCACCAACGATGTCAAGCCTTCATTGTCAACAACCCAGTCTTCCTTTTCAGCTAGCCTCTTTATATCTGTAAGACAGAGAAAGAAAGAAAAAAAGAGGTGTTAATTTTCATTATTAAAAACTCCTTGAACTTGAAAAGATAAACCACAGACACTGGGACTGCAATGACTAGGCATACAAGCATGTAGCACTAAAAGTCTAGAACTTTTCAGCCTTCTCAAATGACTAAGACCGAAACATGCACATAGGATGCTGGTGAAACCACACAGAGAAGCATATTTATGATACATGGCAAGAGCTGCATGAAGCCCACCTTTTACTGGAAAGCTTAAAATTAAAAGAGTATTATGAAGGCTCTGGGTTTGTTTTTATTTTCTAAATTTTTAATCACAACATAAAATATTGCATTTAAGAACTGAAGTCACTAGTCTATTATACTCCAGCTCTTAATTAAAAATGACAGGACTCCAGCTCTTAATTAAAAATGACAGGACAAACTGCTTAGCATTTTAGCAAAGACGAAATGGACAGCATATATATTCATAATTAACAACTACAAAGAAGCTCAAGCACCACTCAGGGTCAAGGGTGCATGGTGCCCAACTTTCTTCAAAAATACATGAAAGCATATGTGAAAAACTCTTCCGCTATCCAAAAGGTGCCAATATCCATAGTCTTACTGATCCTAACAGGAGTTATGACAAAACGTAAAGCCAAAGCTCTTGTTCTGTAAACAAATTCCACTATGGATACACTTACTCTACATCATTGCTGATTTTTATTTTTATTTTTGGCTTAATTGACTTATAAACAGAAATTAGATAAAACTTTACAGTTCAGATGGCCAAAACCAGGTCAAAACACACATTTTCTCACAAGCAAATAGCTTTTCAGAACCATCTGTATATTACAAAACTTCCTTTTATATGAGGAATGATTTTGATGAATTATCATCTCTTCCTCAAGGCCAAGAAATAAGTGCAATTCATGCACGCTGAAAGGTGTCTTCACTGTTCTTGGTGCTTTAACTGCTAATTTAAAAAGCTTGACATGGCATCAACATCCTGAAATTCTACATTTCATGGAGACAGACTTATTGAGAATAAAATGTATTTAGAATAGTTTTTTTTGTTTGTTTGTTTTTTAATCCAGTTCCTAGCTACCGCAAATATGTATATATATATATATATATTAAAAAAAAAAACGCAATTAATTTCACTGAAATAATTCACCATATTCCAGTCAAATACACTCATGTAAACTCCCTGTCTGATTTGGCATTCACATAGTCTGGCTTTCATGACCTTTATGACCAGTGAACACACGAGAGGGAAAGAACAGAGATTGCTCGAGCATACTGTGTTTATATAAAATAACAAGAAAACCCTCCGTGTGGGCAGATTTGTCCTATTTAAATAGTTAATGGTAGAGTGCTCTATCAATTGACCTGAATGACCCTACCAACTTATGACATGTAGTAAGAGATGAGACTGAGCCTTACATTAATAGCCTATGCAGCTCGTATTTCAGATAGCTTACAGAGAGAGATTCAAGTTCGAGAAGAGCCCTTTGACTAATACAATACGGGTAGATCTGAGACCCATTTACATAGTGCAGTGAGAATATCCATTAACTGTTCTTTCACTGATTCTCTAAAAACAACAGTTTCTCCAAAGGTCCAGCTAATCCAGTCCTGTCCAGAAAAATAATCTTTATAAAGTCTGATAATGATAAAATCTGAAACAGTAAAAATACTTACCCTATAGTGTGTAAAAAAGACAATCTGTATACCTGTATGGCTGACAAGCTTGGTATTAACATGGGAAACATAATGTTAATGCTTAAGTGGGATTTAATCAAATAATTAAGAGACAAGAATACAATTCATATTAATATTGTATAGAATAAATAATAGAGACTTTCACATTTGTTGTCACTGAAAGTTCAAAAACTTGCTTAATGAATGTAGTCACCTACACTTAGCACATTTAAGGCTTGAGTAAAATACTTAGATTCATGTCAACCTACAAATAATGACAAATTGTGTAATAGAAAAAATTGATTAAACTGTAAATTTAAAAATATATATATTTTTAGTATTGATGGTAATTAATCTTCCCAGGAAAAAAAAGCCAAACTATTAATCGGAACTTTTATTAAGGAGATTTATTTCCAGAAGATTTACTTCACTTGAATTCAAGTTTCAGAATTAACTACAAGTTGATAAGGTGAATTGCCTCTTATGCACATGGAGTCACATTAGATTTAGAGAATGTATTATTGGCTTTTATGATCCAGACATTCATGGCAAAAGCTATGCACACTGTTGGAAGCACAAGGATGATACTGTTAATGCTGGAAGTATGAGAGTTATACTGCAGAAAAACCCACAACTAAAATATTCCACAAAGGGTTAAAGGGTTGTTGGCTTTTTTTTTTTTTTTTTTTAAATAATTGGGTTGGGGGGGGTAGAAGGAAGACCAGGTAGAAGACAGGGGTAGGAGCTGGACCAGGGGTTTGAGGGTAGGGGGTATTGCCTATTCAATTATTCACTTTGTGGAAGAATACAAAAAAGAAAATAAGTGGTATTTCCAATATGGAAAAAGCTGCAAGATGAAATAAATCACTTGCATCGTAAAAGGGCCTCAGCTAAGAGAAGACAGATCTCAACTACTGTATCCGTCAAATTAAGGGAAGAAAACATTCAGAATACAGAATTTTCTCAGAGCAGTGAAATATTTCAGTAACTCCTGTCTAGATTGGGATATGGTAAGCAGAGAGAGATGCAGTCTTATTACCTTCAGCTGTATGTTGTAAGGTCACTATAATGCAACGTACTCGAAGGTCTAAAATAAGATCCTGGATGATCTGAAGCATATCATTGGGTATCTCAAGTGCAGTAAGAGACTCAGAACTAAGCCTGGGAAGAAAATTAAAAAAAAAAAAATTAACCTGAAGCGTAAACCTTTAAGTCTTTTAAGCTGATAAAACTACGCAAATCCTTTTAAAGTGGCTGTCAATACAGTAGCTTCATCCACAGGAAGTCTTTGAAAGCTGGTTATCCCAGTCACAAAAGTTTACTTATTTGCTTAATTCAGAAGCATGAAAATACAGGTTTATTTTTTTTCCCTATAATGTTACAGTAATGTCAATAATGTCAACTCTTGCACTTTTCCACCTGCCTTCCTGCAACCATCTCATCTTTTAATCTAAGATTCCTTCTGGAGCAGAGATACCTTTTTTGCTGTGTTCACATGAATGTATACAATAAACTTTAGGTCTACACCTGGGATACTGAAGCATTTCTACCTGTATTAAACAATAACAGCCATCAAGGTGCAATAAATGGTGATGTAGCCACGTGTCAGGTCATGATGGTATACGCATTTCAAGGGCCAAAATACAGCTACTGCCAATTGAAGAGTGAATTCATTAACTGTTCTGTTGCCAGCAGGGACTGGCCTTAAGCCACCAGATAGAGCAGCTGAGGATGGAAAGATTCACTTCCGCTTTTCCCTTTAGAAATACCAACAAATACCTGCTTACAAGAAATAGCATTTTAGCTTTTAACTAAATGACTGTTGTTCACAGATGTTAGTTATGGGTACAAAGTAAAGTTTATTGCTTTTATCCAACTCCTGGATGTGTAAACAAGAACAACTCAAATGCAGTTGTTGTCTCCCCTACTGCTAATACTGAACAAAGCTCAGACACTAAAAAATTGCCAAAAAACAGCAGTACGAAAGCATAAGCAAATATGTTCAATAACAAGGGGAACCTTTCCAGTAATCCATCTGCAAGCTGGCATAAATCCTCGAAACACCATCATTAACTGCTAATTGCATTCCAACTCCACAATGGCTTGACTCCAAAAACGTTATTCAGATTCTGACTGCTATCAGCTCAGCACAACTACTGAATTAGTAGATTTCATAAATCTGCATTATCTCAGTCATCCATGAAACACAGGGTATAGCAGCCATCTGTGAGAAGTTTAAGCAACTTTACACTGCATAAAAGTCCTGTACTTAGAACTGATTCCATTCTCAAGGAAGCACACGGCTTTCACAACCCTCACTTTTTCTCATATAACTCACCCTAACATACTTACCATTTTATCCCTACAATGAGGATGAAGTCTTGTAGGCAATGGCTTCATCTTATTTTAAGCTCCAAGTTGTCCTCTGGAATCTACTCAAACCGGGCAATGACAGAGTGGATACAAGGAACAAAGCTGCATAACCACCCCACTTTGTGTGATGCATATAAACAGAAAAATTAAGACTGCACAGATTTTATTCCAACTCCTTGTAATTTGTCAAAATTTTATAATTTTTCAAATACAAGCAGAAAACAATTGTTTATGAAATGACTAAAAAGAGTAGGATCCTAACACGTGCTTCATGATAAAAACACATTGGGAATTATAAAAATAAGACCTAGGCTACTACATAACTTTGCAGCTGGTGACATTTATATGCAATACGTAGAATATTCAGAAGAGTCTATCTGCTTTGTTGGTGTGAGCATCTGGAAAGTGGTAAACAGACTGAACAAAAGGCATTTATCATCACTAGATTCATTTGTAGTAGGAGTTAACTACATATGAGTTAATTTGTGTAAGATAATAAAGAGGAAGGGTATAGCTAACTCTTTGTTTTGCTTGTTATTATCTTTGAAACATGCAGGTAAAAAGTATAGTATCAAATCCAGGTATTGAGTTTCCAAAAGATAATGATGATGCTTATATTCTCCACAAAGAAATGGAAGCAAATTCTGTACATTTACCGAGACGTTTTGTAATTGATGACATGCACATTACAAAGTTTATAAACAAACAATTGTAAACATAACAACACCATAGGCAGAAGTATCACCTTTCATAAGACAAGTAAGAAAGTAAACTATAATTTAAGAATGACACTATAGTAAGAGGCACGTTATTTTTACCCATTTTGGCAGAGATGTGAAGATGAGAAGATGACAATTACAAAGCTTCCTAATAATTCTACCCTAAAGAATCAAATCCCACTTCATGCAAATTATTTATTCAAACTTTTACCTAGGTGCTCTGGGGAAAAAAAGGAGAATATAATTAGGTAATAAGATCATGAGACACCATGAATTAACTTGGACTCAGAATCCTAAATCTGCCATAAGCAACTTTTTGTGATTCCGTTTTTGAAAAAATTAACCTTCTCAGTACTCAGAGCATTTAATGAAACAAACAAAACAACCCGTCTTAAAACATATACATTCTAGGAATAACATTGTATTGTAGGCCAACAGCTCTATTTACCTCACTGTCTGGATAACATGTGTTAGCCATTGGCCAGAAAGTTCAGATTTCATCTCCCAGCCACCATACTGTCTTGATTCTCCTTCTTTGAGGCTGAATGGAAGCAAGGCTCCACGGATAAGTTTCTCCAGAGAATGCATAACTTCCTGAATCATTTTCTGTATCAGAAGAAGGGAAAGAAAAATCAAACACAAAAGATCTATCAAATGCTTAAGCAGCTATTTATGTACTTGTTATACATAGCACCTTGTAATGTACGACTTACAGAAGGCTTCTCATGCTAGAGAGTCTGGAAGGATGAGGTATAAGAGCACGCATGATTTAAGAAATCTGATTTGCAAGGTGGTGATGCTTAAGCGTCCTGCTAGGAAGGGTAAACGAAAGAAAGTAATGTTTCCTTCCCATAACATACCTTGAAATCATTTTGTCTTTGTCTAGCGTTTTTCTTTGATTTTTCCATTTGGCCAGATTTTTCAGCAGTCTGGTGAAAATGAGAAAATTGAAAAGTGTAAGTATCTCATAACCACAGTTAAAATAATTCTGAAAAAAGGGGGTTTCAATGTGAAGAAGTGAAAACCAATCACTGAGTTTGTGATGTAATTATAAAAATTAACTCACGCTATTTGAACTCGCAAAGACTATACCTATCAATACATTTTACTTCCGGTTGGTCAGTGTGCTAATGTATAATTCTGAGGATCAATGTTTATTTGACACAAAGCTGGAGACAAGTCCCAGAGTGGCTCAAATAATACAAACTTCATGAAATTAAGCTATTCTCATTAAAATTGGAATGAGAGCTAAAACGTACACAGTCTAATTGTGCACCAAATTTCTATGAAGAAATGATTTTCTCAGTGTGGAAGCTACCCAGAGAAGGATATCGATACCAAGGGACAGATGCTTCTTGGAATGAGAGCAATTTAGAATTACAACACGTAAAGGAGATGGTTTGTTTTTTTAAAACTTTATTTTTTGTGTGCACATGCATTTAGAGACAGCATTTTGCTGAAAATGTTCTAGAAATAATTCAACTAACTGAAAAAAGAGACACTGCAAAATAATCAGCATCTTCATGGACAGTTCACGTTTTTGAAAACTGAGGAACATCAGCACACTTTGCATGAGACAGTTACAGTTAAAGAAAAACGTGGTTTGACTAATAGTCTTCCTGTTTGTAGTTACCACTTTCTGTGGAGTCTACTGAGAACGCAAAGCAAATTATAGAGAAAAAGTTATTCAAAATACCGTATTAAGCGTGGATACAGTTTTATACTCAGAAAATCTCCTATTTTACGTATGTACAGCAACACCTACTGGACAAAGAGTGCAATAACGTGACAATAGTTTATTCTCAGACTAAGTTTACTTTCAAATTATTAAATTGAAATACTTTATTATTTGAATTCCATCTGTAGCAAGGGTGTTACAGATTTTTAGGATAAAATAAGTATTTTGAACATATAGCAAATTAGAGAAAAATAGAACTAAAGAGCTTAATAGTTTTGGAAAATAAACTGCTATGAAACTGTTATACTCTAAAGCTGAACTGCAGAGTTTCAGACAAGGAGAAAAAAGCTTAAGAATTACTGCTGTACATAATAACCTCTTCTCTCTTCTAATGCCTTAAAAAAGAAAAGAAGCTGCATTCCTTTAAATCTCAGGTATCAAATTTAAATTCACACTCTTGCCGCTGGATTAAAGAACTACAAAAAGTTCAGAGATCTTTGATATCTGTCTTCTCTTAGTGGTTTTGCTGAAGATCAATCTTAAATCGTTCCTGCACAGACAGACCAAAACTATTTTGTGGTGAGACCAACGGTTACTACTCAGATATGCTACTTCACCTAGAGTGATTCAAAGAACTACACTTTTTAAACTGTTGAAAATATCACGTAAATCTTTAACTGACTATACTCTAAGGCATACAAGCTAACCTTTCAGAACTAAGAAGAACCTCCCCAAAAAACCTTACAGACCAAACAAGAGAAAATAAATACAGCTCATTATTCATAAGTGGGGATTTTCTTTCCACAGTTTTACTAAGTCTTGTAGCTTTGTTCAAGTCCATTGAAAAGATCCTACAGCATTTTCACAGGACTTTACTCACAAAACAGTAGCAGTCAAGATGACTGCTTCCAGAATGTCAAGTTTCCATAACGACAACAAATAACAAGTGACATGGTAAGATCTGTATGGCTTCTTACAGAAAAAAAAGATGTCAAGGTCAAGTCTTGAACGAGATGGACTGACATATACTATTAGGTACCCTGGAATAAACCTTCTGTGTTACACCACTCTTTGCTCCTCTCAGGTGACTTGTGGCACACAGATGCTCAAAAGAAACTGAGAACACAGTCCCCCCCTGTTTCCAAGAACTTAGGGGTCTTACACACGACCAATGAATAAGAAGATGGCAAGTACATAGAGGTGAAATTCTTAAAAGTTCAAAATCTGACCCTACAGAAGAAGAGTACAGACACTTTGCAGACTAATACGAAAACCACCTTTGCCTTTTTTTTTCCTTTTTCTTTTTTTTTTTTTAAATAATTAACATTTAAACCATGTTTTGATGCTACATAAGGTCACTGCATTTTCCACTAGCAGTCATTCTCAAGAGCAAAATTTCTCAACCTCATTTACAGTTCAAGTCTCAGTTTCTCTCGAAATTGCTTTCCTTTTCATTGCATTCAGAGAAAGAAAATCACAATAACTTACAGTCGGATTTGTGAAGTCAAATTTCCAACAGCACTGCTATCAAATACATAAGTTGTCATTTCCCTTATGAAATGAACAATTTTTGTGAAAGTCAACAGTACCAAAGTTTATTCTTGATTCTACTTCCTTCACTCAATGTTATGAGTAAATGTAAAACCTTTCTTTTGATTTTTATCAAGTGAAAATACAATCATGAATAGAATCTATTTCACTGTATCTAAAAGGACCTCTATATAGGCTATAGCACATATGAGTATCGTCATATGAAAACATTACAGTAAATAAGAGACAGTGGCAACAAATAGAACTGATAGCTTAAAAATTCAATTCTTTAGTTAGAGAAAAAGGAAAACACCACAACAGCTGTCACTGTAGTTCTGCTTTAGAGATAATTTCCCAGTGAAATAGTGCAACTGTGATGATTCAGGACTCTAAACACAGCAGGATACTATATGCACGACAGGATAAGAATTCTCAACAGATATTGTAACCAATAAACAGAAGTTTTAGGTATACAAAACTTCAGGTTCATATATGTAAAAATAAAGAAACTGATCTGAGTATAACTAGCTTATTTTTCTGCTTTGTAGTATCCTGACTGACCATCTCCTTGCAGACCTGGTCTTCATGGTTTTCTAGGACCCTGAATGAGAAGTGTCCAACCTGCAGTCACAAGACTTTTCAGTGACAGTTACAAAGACTAGGTGTGAATGAGCACCTTGTCATCTGCTGAAGGCATAGAACACTACATTTTACCGTGCCTAAATCATGTGTTTGTCTGACTTGCTCCTTGGAAATATCCCAATACTCCAATTCTCCTGGAGAAGGAACAGCACAGCTTGAGGACCAGAAGTGAACTGAAACATTTTCTGCGATCAAATTTTAGCAATAACAGAAAACCAAAAGCTATTAAATTAATCTTTTAATGAGTTAATTATTAAACGTGTCTTTTTCAAATCTGTAAATAGAGCGCACACAAAAATGGCACATGATGGCATGAATCATTCTTTTTTGTTGTTGTTTAATATCTTCTGCTTCTTGGAGTATCAACATCATATTTACAGAACTGACAAAACTACATAATCTGAGCAAGGACTAGAAGCACAGATGACTACTGCAGCTGACTATTTTCAGACAAGATTCCGTATATAGTACGTCTGCATGCCAGCACTCTGGGCCTGGTCATCTTGCAACTCTAGTGTTGAACCTATCTTCACCTCCAAATCCTTAAAACTTAAGAAATGAGTACTCCTATTCTAAAGAAATGAAAAATTTTCTCTATGACTTTTATCTTCTGAATATCTCTACCCTTCATTCAATTTGCACTTTTTTCAGATCAAAGAAGGGAAGTTCGCCAGCTATGATTAAGAGGTGAAACCACACAGATATTGACTCCAGCATCTGGAATGCACACACAGAGACAGAATTTAAAGTTATCCCAGTATATGTATTTTACTGTAGTTTATTGGTCAATTTTTTTCACAAACCAGCATCTCTCAAATGTGTAAGAGTTCAATTTATTTATTTTTAAATCAGAGAGGTTTATAAAACAATGCTGTCACTTCTTCCAATGAAATATAAAATATCAAATAAAATTACTAAGGAATTTTGTTATTTAAAACTCATTTATATGCAAGAATCCATACCTCACTGAATAAACTTCCATTCACATAAGAAATCCAGAGCTTCCAGAAGTTGGGCAGCTGACTTACAACAAGTTTTGTCAACTTTTCAACAAACACAACTTGCTGTGGTGCTTTGTATCGCCAGGCTAAAAGAGAAGAAATGGGAGGAGAAAAGTAAAATTAAACACTTTGCATTAATAATATAATACATACTACGAGCTTGCTGTTGCCTTGTATTACAGAAGTGGTTAGATATTATTTACATAAAACCTTTCAGTGGGAAAAAAAATTAACAGCCTGACTTGTATATATGTTCATAACTGGCACACATGCAAATTCATTCTTCTTTTCTCATATGCTTACAAGGTGCCAGTGCTGTGACAGAATTCACCTATACAAAGAATGTCTTTTCTGTATCTAATGCAATTCATTTAAGAATCCATTCAGCTGTTCCTCTGTCATCAAAACCCTAAAAGGTAAAGTAACATGAGAGCATCAGAAGTTTCAGATGATGAGGCGGTGAAACTAAAGAAACAGGGCTGCTAGGATAGGTTTGTGATCAAGGCAAGCGATGGAATAGGAAGACGGCGTTATTTCCAGCTCAAAGAATTTCCCATTGTAGCCTGGGTCAAGTTGCCAATATCTCATTTTTGTTTCCATTTGTATGGCAAAACGTTTTCTCTGGAACATGAGAGATGCCATCATTATTGTTAGAATACAATAAATGTAGCACAGATTCTTGGATGAAGAACACAGTCAGAATTATCATATAACACTGTCGTATCTCTCACTTCACCAACCTCCTTAGAGCCCTGGTACACTGGCTATTAAAAGAAAGAAGCTAACATTTTGGCAGTAGATAACTTTTCTCAGTTGAGGGAAGGGAGGTAAAGAGAAAGCTAAAAATGGGCCAAAGAAAGGTACCAATCAATAAGGAAAGCAAAGGAAACTGTGAAATACTTCTCTATAGCCACTCATCTTTTCTACTGAAATTTTCTTGGTTATAATGTTTTTAACAAACCAAGATATATAGGTAATTCTTGCATGCTAAAAGACTTATTTCACCTCAGTAACTAGTGTCTACTTTAGAACATGAGGAAAATGAATGTACTTCTGAAAAAAAAAGCCAACACGTTTATAGAGGTTAATGGTTGTTTTTTTTTTTCCCCCTTTCTGTTGTCTTCTTTTTTTCCCATTTTAATTTGAATAAACTTCTGTCTTTTATAAATGATAAAATTAAAAACATAATACTATCCTACTTAACTCTGGAAACACAGAAACATATTGAGTGAAAAACACTTTTTGTCTTTAATCTGCCAGAGAATATTGCCTATACATAACAGGAGTTCACCAATTAGGCAAAAATAGCTGCATAACAGCACGTTAGGCATCATGAAAGCCTCAATATTTTGTTGTGTTAATAGCTGGTCTTGAATCTTCTTGAAAAACAGCATGCCTTCAGTGGCATCCAATCTGCAGAGGTGCAGGTCCATTAATTATTATTTTACTTGTTTATTGGATGGATAAACATCTCTGTTAAGTAAAATTTTCTTTCACAACACAGTCAAAAACTTTAGAGACTGTCAATTAGTATTTGAAAATCCAAAAAATCACATTGAAAGCCCACATTTATGAGAAAAACTGTAACATAACTGGTTCAGAATGATGTTCCTGTTAGGAGGCACAAAGGCTTTGAAGTTCAAATAGCAAAACCTGTAGAACGGACACAGAATATCAGAGCGGCACTTTGGCCAGTTTGGTTTATGACAGTTAGAGAACTGGTCCAGACCCAGTAGCAGAAAAAACTCTTCTTACTAACATAGACTGAGATTACACCAGAAAGCTGTGCCAACACTGCTATAGCAATGGAAGCTCTGTAATGCCAACAAAACCCAAGTTCTGACCAAAAGATTTTAACTTCTCCTAGGAATGATATCATCTCTGCCAAAGGCTTCAGGGCTAACGAAAGGTTATGACAAGCATATGTTCCTATCTGTAAGCACATTATTTACTTTATGTATGAAATTCTTTTCTCTTCTAGGAAGCATACTTTACGTCTATTTCAGAGGTTGTCCTAGTCCCAAATGTGCAGAAAGCAGATTTATGCTAGAGTAACTTACTGCACATCATATCAAAAGGACTTACAGGCCATAAATCCAGGATACTGTGACATTTTTTTTTTTCCTACAGAAAGTTCCAATCTATATTAAAGCAGACATTTTCATACATTCTCTTATACTTTGTGCTATAGCATCCTAATGATGAAACTATAGTTATATTTCACATGTCCTTACACTCCATCTAGAGTTGGATGTTATTTTAATACTGTGCTTACAAACTCAAAGGAATTTCTTCCATCAATGTAATGAACAGTGACAGCCAATTACACTGTGAGGAAAAAAAACAAAAACCCACAACCCAATGCTATCCTCAAATTTGGTGGAAAAAAAACGCTGCACAATCAACCTGTACATCATGACGTTCTTGGTATGGCACAAGTATCAGAAGAGGTTTGTTTGCTTTGGATCTCCTCGGAGAACAGCAAGGCCGATAAGCCCTCAATGCTTTCTACGTGTGCAGTGGGTTTGTGCACCTAAATAGCAATGAACTTAAGTTAGAGACAACATATTCCAACTCTAGGGTCTTTGGATTGGACTGTTAGGGCATTATGATGTTTTGATCGTATAGCTTTCCTTTGAAAACTTAAGATGCAGCTTATAGAATCTGCAAAACTTGTTGGAGACATCTTTTCCAGGTTGTACATCCAGGTCACAGATCCATAATTAAGACTCTACAGCTAAATATAATCAGTTAAATTAAAATTGCCTTCAGTAAATGTAGCTAATTAAGCTGAGATACATGAGAAAATTCAAATAAAGGAAAAGATAAACTGAATTATCTATGCTGCTTTGCTACTTTGTATAAGATGCATATTGTTAGTGTTGCAGAAACTACTTCAAAACATGCAAATACTACATAGAAACCCGAATTGCTTGCATTAAGCGCACACATGTATTTTGAAATAGAAACAGTCTCTGTGGCAACCTGATGCAATTTGTTTCTCCTGTAAAGTTACACTGTGGCAGGATAAGAACATACAATTATTTCATTATTTTTTTCCTCTATGTTCTCAAAAGATTCTCTTCATTTTTCTTTTTGTTTAAAAATATCAGATATTTATAAGTATGTTTTATAAGGAAGTACATAGATTTGGGAGAGCAACATCAAAACAGAACAAAGTCAGAAAGTTCTTCAAACTGCTTTCTGCATAACTTAAAACAAAATACCCTCCCTCATGACTCTCCCAACCCGTGTGTGAACTGAACTTCCTGAAATAAAACTTAAAGAATTTATGTCAAAATTTGTGCTTCAGAATTTCAAGCAGCTTGGTAAGAATATGTGAAAATATGTGAAATACATATTTTCTGCCTTCAGTGATGTCACTATTAAGACATTCCAGTGTTGCACTGAAAACAGTCATGACATACATTCATAACAGAGCGGTTGTGGAAACGCTGCTCAAACTGAGTCATGTGCTTGTGTTTCTCTTTCCGTGTTCAAAGAATGAGAGAACCAGGATTGGATATGTGAAGTCATGGGAGCAGCGAAATGCAAGAAGATCTATCATAAACACACAAAAAAGGTGTAACAGCAGCAATGGAAAAGTTGGCGGTTGTGCATGTGAAAAAGAAGTTCTGGTACTGCGGAAAAAAATTAGTAAGCAGATTTCAGTTACAAGCTGCTTTACACTTCAAAAAGATACCAGAAGCTCCCCTTGGTAAGCAATGCTAAGACACGAGGAGAAAGAAGAAACATGAGTTCCTAACATTTAACACTTAAAGCGAAGTTTCACAATTTACCTCCAAGACTTTGTCTTCACAGAGATCTAAGATAATGTGTAGCAGTAAGTAACACTAGTAAAGATGACCAAAGACTTGCTATCAACAAACCAATATAATAAACACACAGATTCTGGGTTTCTGTTTGTTTTTCTGACTGTGCAACACGGTGGACACAGGTATATGTTTCCAAATATAACAGCTGCCTACCATCATTGCGACCAGACTGAAAACTGCTGCCTCTTTTCAGTGAAGCAGTTTGACTGAGATGGCCAATTGGAGATGGACGCACATCACTGTCCAGGTCTAGCATGGAGCTGTGAAGCAATGAAGTGCCTAAAGAGGGGGGGGAAAAAAAGCAGTAATAATGATTTTGCACATCAATTGATATGAACATGCAAATGAATTCTGATTTAATTTGGAAGCGATACAAGAGTAAAGTTACCTAGCAAAAACATTCTTAATCGTGCTTATTTGGAATGTTCATCCGCATCAATGCTATTCAATAACACTGCTTTTGACTCTCATAACAAAGTCAAAAATACTAGTATCAAGTGAGAAATATTTTTTGGTCTCTATGTCTCTCAGCTTTTACAGCTAAGGCTCTACAATTAGTTGCTTGAAAGCCACGGATAACATGTATTTATATGACATTAGTGACAGGACACACACTTTTGCATGGCACATGATTGAATATACTTGTCGACAGTAAAGTCTTTCTGTGCTAGTTAGGTTGTAAAGGGCAGAGTATTCGGCTGCTTCTTAGATGTTTGACCTACACAGAATTCAGGTAGTAAGAATCCATCCATCATGAAGCAGATAAACTAATAGCACTGTGTTCTTGTGTACAGCTATAAATCATCTTGTATGTATACACAGATATAAACACACAATATTTTGCAGAGAACCAGAGTTACTGTTTTCAGCTAACTCTATTTTCTAGAGTATCTGTCTATATGCACAGATCACTGTAACTTAGTCCTAAACAATGATCTAAGTTGATAGAAGTGGATACTTGGAGGATAATAAATGTTTTGGAAAACAGCCATATCATAATGAGAAGACCATGATTATTATTTTTTTAAGCATATCAAAGTACTGTCAGCATTTCTCTTTAAGTCTAAATTGCCGCTTCATGTATTTCACTTAGCAGACATATTTCTGAAAGTAACCACAAAAAATGTTATTTTCACTGACCGACTGAGGCGTATACCACTGAAATTCATCACAATTCATAATCAATTTTATAGTGAGAAGCCCAGAGTTTGATTTTACATCCCTTTAACTTTCCCATCAATGCCTAGATTCATCTAAAATAACAGGAAGACCACAGAGTAAAAGCACTAGCTATAACTTTACCATACGTAGGTTCAACAGTAACACAAAATAAAACAGATTTGAAGCTTATTTATTCTGAATTTATGCTGCTGTCAGAGCAGTACAGCAGTAAAGACAACAGCAAGTCACTTTATTTCAGCAGCTGGGGTTTAAAGAACAACATTAAGCATTGTGAAGCTTATTGCAGACTTCCAAAGTTGTTTTTGAAAATAATTCTTCCTGCTATATTAATGGTTTTTTAAGAAATTTCCTGTGGCCTCAAGGAGGCACTGTCATTACAGAGCTAACGGTCAGTTCCTTGATTCATTGTGTTACTGCTCACGCTATAAAACACCTAAGCAAACAGACTCATTTGCTGCAGTTAAAAACTGCCACAGACACACTGTTCTAATCGACTCGATGAACCCAGCTATCTTTCGTCTGCATTACCATTCTGTTTACTATATAACTCCACTTACTAAAACTGGCTTATATTTACAATACCTTTAAAATCAGTGAGTTTTCAGCTGTATGGAATCTGCTGCAGTGGGTGAGTGGCACCACAAGCAATTTCTACTGTGAGTTTGAGTAAGAACTGGGCAAAAGACTTCCTTCTGCATTAACTAAAACCAGAGCGTAAAGAGGAAGGAAAAAAACTAAAGCTGTCAGAAGTTTTAAAAGTAGGTACGTATGCTGCAAATGCAAACAGTTAATTATGAATGGGTACTATTAAACTGTCCACACAACACAGTTCTAATAACTGTGTTATTTCGTGTATCATCTGCATTTGGATTTAATATGATTACTAAAACATACCTTAAATGTTGTAGATGTGCAATAATTAATTTGCGTGAAAATGCTTCAGCAACCTTGCAGAATGAAGCGGAAACAAAACAAATTTATTTCTCTCTAGATTTAAAAAACAAAACAACCAATGTATTTGGTATCTTGCAGAGATTCTTCCCAGAATAAAAAGAAAATTGAAAATTTGTAGAAAATTTTGAGAAGTTTTAAGTGTCTCCCATAGTTCTTTGGTTTCCACAAAAATACGACTCTGAGATTCAACATATCTACATTGTATTAGGTTGGAAAAAAATACATGCTTGCAAGAACAAATCAGAATTGTCACAGGCATTGCTAGTAAAAAAGTGAATTTATATGCTGCATATTTTATATTTTAAAACAAAAAGTAGCAATCCTATTTTCACAAAACCTGCATTTAGAAAAAGGCACAATACACCAAAGCATCCCTCTTTGATGTCTTCACATAGAATTTACGCTCTTACCCTTCAAACACCTTGTTAATATGAGGAATTTCTTGTAAACAGATGGTCTCTAAAAATGACAGTGCCAATTAGATCTCAGAATTAAGAAAAACAGATACACTCACCAAAACATCTTAACGTGAATTAGTTCAATTAAAACCACTTGTCTGAGGGAGCTGAAAACCTAAAAATCCTGTATTGCTGATGATATACTAACCCCACACTGCCCGAACGGTTTATATATTCACCAGTAACAGAAAACACATAAAGAATACTCTCTTGTTCCACCAGAAAAACCACATCATCAGTTTGCAGCCATACCAGGAAAAGAAAGTTTAACATGAACTAATTTCTTAATTGGTTGTCTAGCATTACAAGCAACTATAACACAGCAGCAGGGAACTACAACAGCACATATACCCTCAGGACTAATAAACATCTGGACTACATTAGCAAAGCTGATCTTGCTTTCACCCGACCAGAAGATAGCGCTTGAAGACTACACACTAACACATAAATCTCGTATTAAAAAAAAACAACAAAAAGTGGGAGTTGACTTACAAACACTTTTTCTTCCAACCCACCTCATTCCTCCTCTGGAGCCATAAACTTAAACTTAGCCGCATAATGTAATGCAGTGAATTAATATTAGTATGGACTGTAGACAATAATATTTATAAACCTAAATGAACTACTCAAATACTCATTTACTGCTTTTCATTTTTTGATTTGTATGGTGTTTCTACATTCTTAGATCATGAATATAGGATAGCAACAATCTCAAGTTTTAAGAAATTAACTCTTTATTGTGCTAATAGTGTTTAAGATATCACATATACATTCCTGGCTAATATTTGTTTTATAAAAATATACCACATCTTTGAAGCTACAGAAATTTTGGTTTTGTTGGTTTTTTTTCTCCCCATAAAAACCAGCATCTACATGGAGCATATCTGTCTGACTCCCATGAGAAGTGTATATTTAACCAACACAGGAAAAATAAGTGTACTACATTCTCCTCTCTTACCAACCAGTTGTGACAAACCAGAAGTATAATGAAATTCTTATTACAACTGTGAAATCGTGAGATCAAATAATAAGTTTTAAGCACCTTAACACTGCTTTAATTTTTTCTTTTTAAGGGATTTTACTGGGCTTCAATTTTTTGTCAACAAGATATGTAGAATAAAATTAAAGTAATTCAGATACTGTGTGAAACATAAAGAGCACAGTGTTTTTTTCAGACCTCTCTGTTTTAGTGCAGCAAGATACCATTAGAATAAGAATCTCAAATAAAACAAAATACAAGCTCAATGCTTTTTGAGGTCATTTACTATATTTTCTCTTTTCTCCAAATTTATCAGAGCTAGAGTTGATACAGGGCACTTATGTATCTACTGTATCTAGGGTTGATGCACATGCCTTGAGTTTTTGTGCATGCTCCTGGCATGCAGCATGCTGTCGCCTCGATGTAAAAGACGACTAGGGTGAAGTGTGCCTAAAATAAGATTGTTTCGTGCTCAGCAACTGAAATCTTTAAAAGCAGCTTGACTTTTGTACTTCAAAACAATTACAAAACCAAGCGTAAAGAGGTCCCATAGAGCTGCCAGGCCATGGCTCTGCTTGTTTCCCTCTGCTGCCTCAAAGGACTGGGCTCCTTGGGGCACTGGGGGAATCTCACCTCTGGCTGCCACCCAGCTGCATCCACACCATTCAGATGAAGCTTCTTTAAGAGGCTTTTTGCAAAAGATACTGACTGACCACCAGAGGATAACACAAAGCATTTTTTGCAGCAACAAACAAAAACGTTAACGCAAGCGGCCAACCTCAGGCTGAGTCATTTGTCAGCGTGATTTTCCACAGCAAGTCAAACAGCAGTCATTACACAGACCAAATGTATATACACAGCACATATATGAGCAAGATTAGGAAAGAAAAAGCCTCTACAGATGTGCAACCAGGTGAATACAGTTACTGTATTCTTTCATCCATTATGTATCTGGGAGTGAATTTTCTCACAGGCCACAATGGTGAGGGAAGGCTGATCTATAGCCTCCGGACGCTCAGAAGGGCGGCCGACTTCCTTACCACCCTTAAACACCTTTGAACATTTTTTCCTGCGCACAGCGGGCCCTTGTCCTGTGCTGCAGCCTGACCACCCACTGTTGCTTGTTGACCAAACACGCGGTGCCTGGAGCCTGCACTGACACAACCAGGATAAGATTCCTTTCAAGGACGCCGCAGAGAGAATTTCAATTTGTCTGGGCAAGAAATTAGGCGAGCAGAAGAAATTACCTAAAAATTAACCTGCTCAGCAGATGAATGACTGCACTTTCTTTTTTTTTTTTCTTGAGTACCCTTTTCTTTCTAGCATTACATAAACATTTATTTGGAATTTGACATTGTTAAATCATCAACAAGAAAACAGGCAGCATTTCTAGCAGAGATGAGTGTGGAGATTAAAGTCCTGCACTTCAGGGAAAGAACATTTCAGGAATACATTTAAAAATGAACACTTTTTTAAAAAAATCTTAAGGCTAGTCTTTGTTATCCCAACTGTAGAATGAAACCATTTTTTGGTTCACCACAATAAGGGCAACTGGGTCTACTGTTATTTTCAGTGGTGTTCTAAGTATTTCACAACCTAAGGGTAAACCTTACTGTCCGTGCCACAGGCCAAAATACACCGAAGCAAAAGCCAAATACTTCAAGCTCCATGTATAAACAAAAGTGATGTCATTTTACTACACTAGCTCCAGTGGACAATATGATCTTCAGTGACTTTGAAAACAGTTCGCTTCTACTTCATTTCCTGTGTAATGATTTTAGAGATTCAAAAAGACACCAAAGTAAAATTATGGCCAGAGAATAGCTTCCTTCAGCTTTAGCAGTACCATTTTTTTCAGCTTTGGTTTTAAACTACCTGTGCTTCTTTTTAATCAGAGTATTTAATATCTGTGGGATAGGTTCTTATTACTTTAACTATTAGATACAGAACAATGCCCCTCTGCAATTCCCAATGGAAATCTAAACAACAGCAAAGTTACAGATACAAGTGGTAAAAGACAAAAACAAATCTGGTGTCAAATTTTGCACTGATTAATTTTTTAAATTTAATTAATAACCCATTAAGGGTTTGCTTGACATCTGCTGTCAAAAGAGTATTTCTGCTACGGACAGGGGATGTAGTTTAGACACGAAATGGTTCCCAGCTGCAAGAAATCTTCTTCCAGATGTACAGTAAGCAAAGGCAATGGAAGAGAACCAGCTGCTAGGATAACAAATTGAAAAGGCCCTTTTGACACAAGCCTTGCTGGTCTGTCTGATCTAACAAAGATAGATCATTCATTGCATGGCAAATAGAATCTCAGTGTGGCACAGAAGACAGACCAATGCAGTCTAAGTATCCATTTCACTCCTTCACGCTACATACAACTGCTGCTGTCCTGGCACAAAAAGCATTGCTTTTTACAGTATTCTGAGTGCTGCAAAGATTGTATTCTTTCAGCAGTTAGAACAACAAAACCCCATTCACTGCGACTGAAGTAGTATACTTGTGTATCAAGAACTACCTCCATGTTGGGAACATTAAAAGGCTATATATTTTGCAGCCTGAAGGGCAGTAGAAAGATCACACTGCCAACTTTGTTAGCATTTCCATTTACAGGCTTAGTTTCTCAAGGGTACTGACAGCTTATACGCGCTAAAATTACATATATCTCAAAAAGACCTGTTAGAAGATGTTTTCAGTCACTTTGAAAATAACTAAATTAAAGTCCCTATCCATTTTAGCTCACAGGATCACAAAACCTGCCCAGCCAACATTAAAGTCTAAGAAATAACCATTGGCCACAGAGGAAACGGTCCAACCTCCATAGCTTCTTTTCTGATACTCACAGTAAGAATCTCATTGCTTAATTCATTTTGGCTAGCTGCCTCGTGCCCCAGGCAAATTTTCTACTAAAACTCATTTATTTACATTTATTTTCATGTCATTTTACGTTATTATATCCTCCAGGTTTCCTGTACTCCAACAAGTCTGGAAAGCATAAACCATACTAAAGATCCAAAATTTTGCCCAAATACTAGGGGAATTGCCAAATGAAGTTAAAAATTACAAATATATAAAATTTTAGATGAAGGAAACTGCTTCATATCCAGATACCAGGTCTGAAAGTCCTCAGGCTTCTTCAAGTCTTAGTTCAAAGCTCAGAAGAAGCAACTCAGGGTTTAGACAATAAAGGCACAAAATACCACCAGCACAATTCAGTTTGTCTTCCAAGTACTTCTTGCTAGGCATATTAGAAATACTGCTTTGAGTGAGCATAGTGCTTCTCTGTGTTAAATTTTACATTCATAGCCATCAGAAGTGTTCTTTTTCCTTGTTTTAGTCTCATGTATCTCCATCTCCCTAACAAATACCTATATACAACGTAAAAGCAGCAAACCAGCTTTGCCTACTTTAGGCCTTTCCAGTGGGCAGCAACAGCAGTTAGCAATCAGATTTATAAATGGAATCTGTCACTGCTTCAGGAAATCACTTCACAACCATAAAAAAAATAATTGTTTCAATGACAACAAAAGAGCCCAAGTGCCTATCCCATTAGTAAAGCAGGCATATTAAGTAGAAAACATACAAATCTTTGTATTTGCAAGCTTCACCACATCTGTAGAGCTAGAGCTCCAAGCAGTTGTGCAAGAGTCCCATGTCCGTAGCTGCATCTTTTATGAAAGACTTTGAGTATCAGAGGAGGGAGAGGATGGCTTTACGTTTGGTCACTACCATTGGAGTTTTGTGATCTGGGCATCGCCTGTACTGTAATATTTCCCCTGACTTTGTGCTGTTGGGTTTCTCTCTTTTTGTCCTGGCTACTCATATGCCAGAGCAGAAGAAATTTTCATCTGCAGTCATACACGCATATTCACACCTTGCAACACATGGGTTTGGATTTCAACAGTTTCTCATAATATGAGCATCTTCTGTGTGCATTTTTTTTATTTCACAAATGAGAAGACATGTTGTAGTTATATGGAGTAGGAGATACAATAGAAACAAAGATGTGTGAGTAACAACTGCCACATCTGAGTATGCTACAAAGTCCACATAACTTGAGACTAATCAAACTAGTAGCATTGTTTAAAGCTGAGAGGGAACAGTATATTAATTTATATACATAGATATTCCTCAAGGGAAATTCACTCTAAAATGCTAACACAGCTATGAAATTGTTTGTACATGGGACTTAAAATTCTCATTCCACTTGGACCTTTGAAATAAACACAATCAATGAGCTAATGATCAGATTGCTGTACGTTTCACAATTAATAATTGCCAATTAAAATCAAAGGAAAAATCTGACTGAAAAATTTGCTGCTGGTAGTTGTTAGTCTTAAAGACATGCTGACAAATTATCTGCCAAAATTTTTGCAAAGCCTTATATACCATTCAATTTTTGGAAATAGCACTAAAACAAGCCGGATTAACCTGCTAACTAAAAACAGAATTTGAAACACACGGGGCTTCTGCTAAGACCAAAAACAAATTCCAAGGATGATTACCAAGACCATTACAGTTCTGTAAATTTACAACATTTTCTTATTTTCAGCTTCATTAGAGATTGTACTCTGCTATGATACTTTACATGCCTACAACTGTAAGCATTTTCTACAAAACTGAGTTAATCTCTAATGGCAGACAAGCACAGAGGCTGTTCTATTCTTATTTTACATATAAGAGCACTGCTGAGTGTGAAAGATTTACACTTAAAGTACATTTCTATTTATTTTATTTAGGTAACTACCTATATATTTTAAATCTAATCTGCAGTTTCATGACAGCACTTTCAACTGTCTCAGCCTATGTTAGCTTACTCCACTCTAAGTTTTTTGCTTAGGACAGCCTTGAAAATACACCCATTAACAAGAGGGCAGTCATCAGACAAAGGTAACGAAACCACAGGACACAAATTTATTTCTTGTCAGTATTGAAGCTTTGTCTTCATTGTCATTACTAGTGGCCCAGATAGGATTATACATTGACAAAATCTCTTACAGATGATAGGAGTAGACCCTATTTCTATGTATGGAAAAAGTATGTATTAAGTTGCAATGACTAAAGGATCATCCTTCTGGTAATTGTGTAAACAACTTGGAAGGCATTGTTGGTTTGTTATTGATGAGTATACTTTGAATAAGTTCTCTTTAGAATGTATTTAGTTTTGTTTTTAGTCTGTTTGGGAAATAATTACAATGGTAGCCATCCCTTTCCAAATGCATCATGGCCCACAAATAAATTATTTGACAACGTTTGGTGTTTCAGTTAGCTACTAAAGTCCTTTCCAGGAATGTCAAGAAAAAACTTCTCCAGATATGAAAAGCAAAGGTTTTTGCCTAATTCCAAATCCATTTCATGCAGTAAAATTCATCACGTGTAACAACTTAGAACTCTAGTCTGCTTTGAAAACTAGTAAGTCAGCAGCAAAATTATTTGGCACAAACTCAACTGAAAGTTGAAAAAATAAAACATATGCGCACAAATGCATAAATAGATACAATCTGCTACTGCACTGAAGAGTTTTGACTCAGTCAGCTTGAACTAACAGGTTCACAGTCAGCAGAAAAACAGCTAATATCAGCCACAATTGTTGGTATGTTCAAGGTGGAACTATTCACATACTCTAGCATACACCATCTGCTAGAAACAAAGTATATAATCCATATTGAGAAGAGAAACCTAGGAAAATATTTAATGCATTTTTCAAGAGACTGTAAATGTTATGATCTACCTCTTCCTTTAAATGCTTGATGTACAAAACCTTTTCTGGAAGCATGTTTTGAGGAGGATGCTAGTTTGAAAATTTACTACTATTATGTCTTAAAAATAACTTCTGAGTTTATGAACATATAAAACTGATTTCTGATTTCAAGTTGATTAGAGTCCTCAAACTCATGCGGAACCAATCTGATATCCAAGTGAAAAAAAACTCTTTTCCTTCTAGAAAATTATACACCAATGAAAGTACATGAAAATAAATTCCATGTCTCAGATCACAGTCAGCATTGTTCTACTTGGCAGTTAATACCAGTTCTTCCAAGTTTTCTCTTTGCCTTCTCCCCTCTGGTATACATTAAAATTAAAGATCTACAGAAAGAAGAAACTGAGTTTAACAACCTTCCTTTGCTCAAGTAGAATGAATGGGGAATACCAGAAACCAGGATCAATTCTTGAGCATTTTACAACCTATGCAAAAACAACATCACTAAGGACCATATAAAACTATTTAAATGGTAGTCACTCTTCTGAATAAAAGTCACACTATATTAGCATTTTTTTCATGCAAATATTAACTATTCATACATGCATTTATTGGGCAGACAAGTTATGCAAATTGCTCCATCTGTGAGCCAAACAAAGCTGCTAACATAAGAAGTTCCTTTGATACTAAGGCTGAGGTAAGCAGAATTGTTGCAAGAAAAACACCAAAAAGGTTAAGATTTTCAAGACAAGCCAAGGAATTTAGGTCCATTTTTGATTAATTACTGGAGCATGCACATCAAAATTATATAGACTACTACGACAAAGAAGTAGCAAGTATTTAACATCTTTGTGCCTTTGTTTTTTTCTTGCTAAGAAGCTAAGAGATTGCTATATAACATTTTGCAACTGAAAGGAGAAAAATAAAGGTTAGAATCATCAACAGTGGCCATTTTCACAAGTGAATTTTGCCCCTGACAGATATACATTACAGGGTATCGTCTCTCAGGTTTCTGGGGAGTATGAAAGATGGGGAGGTTTTGGAAATGTTCTGGATTTTGACTAAGAGTCCAAGAAACCAGCCTGGCATTCCAGCTGATCCCACAGCATTCAAGAATGTGTTGTAGAAAAAGAGTACGTGCATACTTTAAGCTAAAACTTACTGACATCACTGTCATGCGAAGTACCCTGTGAACCCTACACCTGAAGTTGCAATCTCTGCTAAAGAAGAAAATGTAAGCATCCTGCAGCAATTAATTTCACAGCACTTACTTGCCACAGCTCTAAGTAAAAGTCTTGTGCTTCTCAGAAGAGAACACCTTTCTTGGTTTGGGATACACAGCAGCAAAACTAAACAAGGGAATTACCGACAAGCCAAAAGAAGTCAGATTCCAATAAGCCTACTCATTTCAGGAATGTCAGCAAACTTGTTCAGATTTCTTGAGAAACAAGACAGTATTTTCAATTTCTAATCCAGGTTATAGATTTTACTACTAGGAACACCAGGCCTATAGCCTCTTGTCTATTCCCTTTTGAAAGTACACATATGAGACGGATTGTAACTGGTAGCTAAATTGCTATCACAGCTGTAAGGCATCTACGAGGGTGCATTTCTTCAAGGAACAACACTGGCAAAACTAGACAGAATACAACTAAGTATTTATATAGCACTTAATGTAACATGGACAAATTGAATACTTAGACAATCTCACAGGTCTGTGCCTGAACAAGAAGAATCAGTTTTGAAACTGCACAGATAAAAAAGAACAAGAGAACACTGTATTATCATTTACTGCATATCAAGAAATTACACTTTATCACATGGTACTTCAATGTGCTCCACAGCCATACACTACCAGCATACTGTATGAAGAAGAAATATGAACGGTGGATTTAATGTGACCCTCTAGTAGTGTTTCTAGAGGACAGTAAAACTCAGATATATGATTACATTGTAATGCTTTTCCCATTTAAGAAGCTTAAAAGTTCTAAGTTAAACAAAAACAAAATTCCAACAGATATTTTCTTCTTATAATAAAGAAAAAAATATAATTCAGTATTCAGCTTTGTGAAAAGCTATCAAAATTAAGGGGAGAATTAAAAAAAGAATATCATTTATACACTAAAACTTGTCAAAGAAAAGGCAATGCCAAATTCCCAAGTGTCAAATACACATATATAACAAAAATATATCCTTGCCTTTTTGCTCTTTAACATAGCTCTCCTTACAGTTGTACATGAGCTGTAGAATCCACTGATGCTGAGCACCAATACACTGCCAAGCAGGGTCCCCAGGCGCATGAAGATCAGACAGATATCTGTAAAATCCAGTCCAAAAGTCACAACCTCTGACTTGACACACAAAAGGCCTCATTAAGACAGAAATATCTTTATATACATGCATTTATACATACGTATATACAGATATAATTTTAAAAATTCGAGAACTTATACCTAATGTAAACACAAACTGCATTCTCACTTCCTAATTTAGTGAAGCAAAATTCCAGCAAAAGACCCTTGTAATAATAAACAAAAGCATGTATATTGAATGTCAGATTAATATGTATTTTCTGTTGTGCCTCTAGAAGTGTTCTCTGATAACCAAGCCCTTTATCTGTAACAGTTGCAGATCAGTATTTCATGTTTCACTTGAAATCACTGATGACATTTCAATCATATAAAATAAGGGATTTTGCTCCCCACTTCTCATGTCTCAGTTGGAACAGGCAAGTACAGAAGGAATTAATTTTTGGTGGCTCATTAATTCTAGCATGGACATGCACAGGCAAATGTAGACTAGGTTTCTGGTCGTTATTTTTTTTCCATTAGGATGTCTGCACACTGTGGGAGTGTGTTTTACTTATATGCGTGTATATATATGCACATGTACACACACAGGTCGCTCCAGAAGTAATGCCTCCCCCATTCATTTCTGTGGAAACTAAACTACAACAGCTACAAAGAGCAAATTCTCAGGTACAAAACACTATTTTTCAACACAGTCACCACCATTAGCTCTGCATTTTCACCAGCAATGAACAAGAGCCTTCACCCCATGCTCATAAAATTCTGTTCCAGCAGAGGTGACTCACTGTCACCACTGCTGAAACGCATCACCCACTGCCTCACTGCGCTCACATCCACTGTTTGGTCTCCATGATGTTCCTGAACATTTAATGAATGTCAGTAGGTGCCATTTTTTCCCCCCACATGGAGGAATTTAATGACACACCTTTGTTTCATGCCTACTTCCACGTCAGACGCCATTCTGTCAGACTGCCCCTCTGCTGCCCTCTGTCACATGGCAACAAATATGAGTGTTGATGGGAAGGTTCAGCCTCTACTGCCATACCACCATCTGCCTCTGAAGCCATGGGCCAACATGATAAACCAGGAGTCATTGCTTTTGGAGATGCCCTCATATCTTATATGTGTATAGGATAATGAAATGGATGAACAGGTTGCCCAGAGAGGCTGTAGCGTTTCCCTCCTTGCAGATGCTCAGAAGCCATCTAGACACGGTCCTGGACAGCCCAGAGGGTGTCACTGCTTGAGCAGTGCTTGGATCAAATGGTCTCCCCACCTCAGCCATTCTGTGCTGTCTGACAGGGGTTCTTAATTGCTGAAAGTAAAAAACCCAATTCTGTCTTTGGGGAGAGAGGAGTATCAGAAGCTGCAGCTGTTTTGATTCCTAAGAAAGCACAGAATTAGTATGATCTAATGTATGGCATTTATGACTACAACACTGCAGTACTATCAAAAGAGTATTTTTCAAAAAGCAGTAGCTGCTTTACTATTTGATGTGCTCCATTATATTCTGCATTGAAGAGACACGGGACAAATTCAAAAATTAAAGATGTTCAAGATGAAGTACACTGACTTCTCTTAAGCAGTGCAGTGGATGTTTAAGCTCCTTCACAAAAGTGATTTTACTACAATAATGCCTAAAGTTAATTAGAACTGCATTGCAAAATTCTGTCTTCCTTGTCTGCAGTACTTTCACAAACAAAATAAACTGTCAAAGTACAATTGGTGGGATAGATCAGAACATTACATAACCAACCATTTTGACAGGGTGGTATTTATAAACTATGAGCTCAAGTCTTTCCTCAGCTTTTAGGGGAATTTTAGTCATTGTTTAGACACAAAATAAAAAAAATACCACTGGCATTGGAAATAATGCATCTCCTTGCTTGTGCAGTGATACGTTAAACAGTTTCTAAACAGTATAAAATAATTACCAGTGCAAAGAATGTAGTAAAATAAGGGAAAAATATGAACTGAAGCTTAATTATGAAGACTGAATATATCCATATGTATGCACACACACTCATACCTACACATATCTATACACATATATACACTGAATATCTGAGGGCTGGTAGGAGCACAGTATTTCAGATCTTGCTCTGCCTTAGATACTGGAAACATACAAATAGAACATGTCAAGGAACATATTTAAAAAGTAGCAATTTCTATGCAAATTATTTTACAATTAGGATTTTGTTAATTTCCATTTAACTGAGGTGCTCTCAAGAAAGCTTTCTTCACACCTTGCCTCCAGGAATCTTACAGCAGAATAATCACATCAGCATACCTAGCATAGTGAATTTAATTTAATGGCTTTTTACGTTGGGCTTTTTAAAATTCTTTATCACAAAATTATTTCACATTTGTACACTCCTTGCTCTCCTGCATTATACTGTTCTACATGTGGAATACATCTGGTTACATTAACAAAGTTTGTCTTAATGTAGACTGGGATAGTCTCAAAGATTCAATAAATCTCAAGATATGGGGCTGGAAAAAAAACTTAGAAAAACAAAACAAAACAAAAAACATGCACAGAAAGAGAAGCATATACAACTCATTCTTCTAAAGAATCTCCAGATGAGTTTATAAGACTTGGCTTAGATAAAGAAGTTATTTTTAAGGTTTTCAAGACTGAAATAGAAACAGTAGCCTTTTTCAGGATGCACAAATGTTTACCACTCATCTTAAAAGGTAACTCCAATAAATATGCAATATTTACATGACACCTAGAAGAATGAGAAGCACTCTACATAAATGTACACTAGTCATTGTCCTCATAAACTAATATAAAGTAAAAGGTTAGACGACTCCAGTACTCCTTGTCTGTGAAATTGGGCCTGGTCAGCACAAAAAGTATTAGACTTCACACAGGTGTCGGATTTCTAAGAATGCCACAAGTGCAGCACACTTGGTCCACAACTTTTAAAATAAGTGAAAAAATCACTGAGAATATCAAACCACAATAGAAGTCCTACTAACACGCAGGACTTAAAAGCTTCCAAGTAAAGACATCAAACATTTCAGAGTGCTCTAAATTCTGTCTCCAAGGACTGTAAAGCGTGCTAAGGCCAACTGTTAGGAGAAGGTCCAACCAACTCATGCTAGTATTCCTACCATTGGCTTGGACATAACCTTTCAGAATGAAAGTAAGTATAGGAATTTTAATGAAAACTAGGGAACTGGTAAACATTCATGAAACGTTAAGGAGATTCATTATTTAGAATGAATAGTAAAAGAGTCAAAACCAAATTTAAACTGAAGCGTGGATTAAAACTTTTCTACTATCTGATTCAAAATGATTCAATTTCAACACCAAGCTGAAATGTAGTACAAGTTAATATGCAGTCTGTTTTAATATCAGCATCTTCTAAGCGATCATTTCAGACACAGCTTACAACATGATGATTTAGAAGAAGCAATGAATCTAAACATACCTTTATGATTTTTAAAAATTACAGTCTCACTCAATAAACAATCAAGCATCAGTCTAACATCATTATATATTCATAAAGTCATAAGACAATCTACTTGCAGCTTTAAAATCAGTATTTGAACTATCACAAAAATAGTCACTACCCTATTTAGGAAACATTAAAATATACATCTAACACCTTATATCTGAAGAAGGCACAAGTCAAACGATTACCTTATATAACGTTTCTGATCATGCAATGTTGATGGAGTTTCAAGGAGTTTATCCAAAAGAAGTTCTCTTAAAGCTTCAATTCTGGTTTCAACTTCAGCGTAATCTAGGGGTGAGGAGAGGAAATAAATCTAATCCGTGTCTTCAGCAGTGGCATAAACTGAAAATTACATTATTTTTCTAGGACATCAGACATTTCTGGATTTATTATGGAAAAAATTATAGAACACATACCTGACATTTTCATATACAACAGATCTATGAAGAAAGGAGACTGTACTTTGAAATCTTTCCAACAATATGTCAGAGAGAACTATCCACAGTCCATTTTTAGTCATTGTAACCTTTTTTCTCCCCCCAAATGTCCAGTCTTAATAAATAAAATTGGCTGTGATTTCATATTTTGAAGAATATACTTTGCTAAGAAAATCTGCTAGAATTATTGTTTAATTGTTCCTAAAAATCCATAACTTTTAAGGATTTAAATCATAGGTCTCTTTAAACCATGTGCTTTTTAGCTTTTAAATTACGAAAAAATAGAAGTAATACAATCCATATCTTACATTTTTTGAATACCTGAACCTCTGTCTTTCCAAAGAGCGACTTCGCTTTTTCGTAGTCATTAATAACCACATCATAATCACCCTTAAAAACAACAATAAAAAAAAACAAATAACAGACATTTATACTTGTTGAAAGGAAACAGAAATTTCAGCAAAGAGAGAACTATTTCTAAAGGATTATACCTTCTGGATATTTCTTTCAATATTCAATGGAAGGTTGAAAAGAAATTTAAAACGCTGAAGAACATTGAGCGCATTTCTTGTTGAATCAGCTTTATCCTTGCGGCCCAGCACTTCTTGGAATAAAGTATCCGCCGTGTTACTGGCTCCTATTTTAAAAAGGATAAAGTTAAGGGAAAGTAGAGCAAGTAATTGGTTTAAATCATATGCAGATTTTTCTCATTTTAATGAATGGCATCATCATCAAAGCTTTTTAGAGAAAACGAATAATTATTGCTACGTTTTTATTGTTTCTTCTGTTCAACAGTTTTAACATTTTACAACTGATGAAAAACTATTTCAGAGGGAACCACTTAGCATTTTAATGTGGTAAGACCCCTGTGCAATTAAAAACAATCACTCTTTCCTATTTCAAACGCTTAACTTTGTTGCAGATATTTTATAGTTTGCTTTGGCTCCAGATCTACATTTTTACAACTAAATTATGCATCTCAGGATATAGAAAAAGTCATAGAAAGTTTTCTCTCTTAGAAAAGTATGATTTCATTATGTTAATTAATGCCATAGCTTCCAGAGTTACGACTGCAAATTTTATGAACTATTTTTTTGCATTCTCAAATTAAGTCTTAAATATGATTAATAATGTTTGATTTAATGAATCACTTTTAGAAGTACTGGTGATTAAATCATAGACAGTGGCGTGACTGAAAATCTAACTATTTGGTCATTGTAAAAGAATGAATAGAAGTTGTCTTCACAGTGCATTAAAACCCAGTCTGGCTTCATCGCATACAGTACCAAGCCTAGGACAATAATTTCATACAATTACATTTCTATATTATCTGTGAATATTCTTCAATACCTAAATCCTTAAGGCCTTTTATAATGACACTATGATGCATACTACTTTGTAATAGAGGTTTTCCATACTTCCTGAGAGAATAACAGTATTTCATTTATATTCACACACAATTATTTGCATTTTTCAACTCATGACTTATTTTTAATTAACCAATAAAAGAAAAAAACTGGAACTGTTTTAGCCTTTTTGATCGTTGCGTGTAAAAGTTTCTACATTATCTGGTCTAGTGACTATAATTTAAGCAAAGATGAAAAAAATTACATCAGCCTCACTGGGTGGCTTGCATGCCATTTTCTCTAGTCAACACTGTGGGTGGCCTGTTCATGTTAAAAGTAGTCTTTGTAAAATAATTGTTATATCTAAATAATGTCTAAACTTCGTTGAAATTTTGAAGCCCTGATGTAAAAAAATGTTTTGTCAGGACAGCTATTTCTACTACATACTATTTAGCATAAAATACTTTAATCCGTTATAGAGAAATACACAATGAAAACAGCTAGCTGGATATCTAAATACAGATCACTGATGAAGTTTGATTTTATTTTCTCTTGATGTTTTAATAAATGTTAATTTTTTGAGTCCTTTGAGTAAATAAATTTGGTTTGTTTGAATTCATGTTTCTCATGCATTCCATTAACAGTCAAGAAGAAACGTAATGTATTTGTGAAGTAAAGTTTTATTCACAAAACAGTTTTTCTTTAATTCAATGCCTTTCCAAATGCCTAATTACTTTTTCAAAGGCAATTCAATTAGCAACTTCAGGAATAGCACAGTCATTTCCATCTTTAGTTAAAAACTGCATATTTATCTGTATGAAATTATTAATGTAAAATTCTCAATTTAAGGAAATGATTTTTATTTTTCTTCTGTTTTACTTAGAAAATGAAATATGTTAAATCAAGTGCCTTAATCACATTCAATACATTGTTGAGAATAGGTTCCTCTTTTAGGGCTTAGAAAAATGTAAAATTTCTTCCCTTCTCTCCTCTCCACAAATCCCTTCTACATTAACAATTTATCAGCTGAAAAGTAATGAATAATCGAAAAGTAAATTAGGAAGTTCATGGATAAAGACTGACTGATTTTACTTTCCAAACAGGCAATATACTCTGAGCAAATTAAAAAAAAAGCTCTTGTTACCCAACAGTTGTCTTTCATAGAACCTATCAAAAACAAGACATAATGGAATTTCATTGACCTCCTGAAAGAGGCAATTCTTTGTGAAATTAATTGCAGCCTATGGTATGTTTTTGTGAATATACATTTTATAGGTTATTTACCAATTAAATCCAGCAATCTAGCAGAAACTCCAAGAACCTACAATTCTACCTACATTAGTAGATTCTAATTCTACTAACTTATGACATTTCAATTCAATAATTTGGCACACTCTCTTAGCATGTTTAGATGCTGTAGAAAGCATCCTTTGTCTTAGGAGTTTGAATCAAGCTATCAACATCAATTGTCTTTTAAGATATGCACCTACAGTCTACGAAATGTAAAATTCAATTGAAGGTTTGAAGTCATTTTTGAAAGCAGACCCTTTAACTTGTGGATTACAGAAGCACTTGAAAGCCTGTTCTTTACAGAGTAGTAACTAAGGACACTTTTGAATGGTCAGACAAGAAACAAAGCTTTGTTCCTAAACTACTTTGCATAATATTATTTACTCTCTTTAAATCCTTGTATTCCTACCCCCCTGCCTTCCACCCATCATGACTTGCAAAGTATCAGGAGGAAAAGCAGCCGATTTTTTTTGCAGCAGAGCCAAACTTAATACCACTCTGAAGTGGCTGGCAGAAGTTCCTCTACAGATCCAATCTGTAAAAGACAATCTGCATTATTTGCATATAGATTTCAGCTATCAAGTGAAAAAGTGGTTATATATTATAGGTACGTTTATCTCACATTAGTGCACATAAGAATGAATCACGGACCTTGAAATTGCACATTTTTGCCTTTTCATGTTATAATCTGCCATATAATTTTGTCAAAGGAAAAGTGTTCTCCGAAAGAACTGCTTTGACATGGCATAAACACAGAGAACTAGGGACAGCACTAGCAATTCCAGTACATGTTTTTCTCCTACCTCTTATGTATCAAAGATATTTTTGACACACAAAAACATTCAGCCTGCACATCAGATTTCGCACACACAGACACACATCACCTCCTTTATAGCAATTGTGTGTACACGTGGTTGTTTTTTTTGTTGTTTCTTTTTTTTTTTTTTTTTGCATTTTGCAGAACAAGATAGGGGAATAACGTTCAACCCACATCTTTACTGTGAGCATTAATGTCTTGCTACTGAAAAAAGCTAAAGCTGTTCACAAAAAAAAAAAAGGCTGCTTTATTTGTGCTCCGCACAAAAACACACACAGTCACAGCTTTCTTCATGCAAGAGAACAAAAACAGTGAACTTCCATGTCACTTTCTTGATTTCATAAAACACGCTCAGACTTTCCAGCACTGAGTCAGCTATCTGCATGTCATTGCTGCTTATTGATACAGCACTAAGGGAAACATCCCTTCCTCTGTGAAAAAAATCACAATGAAACAAAGTAAAATTATCTTGGCAGAAGTCCCAGAATTAAAAAAGTAACTTTTTGATCTGCTGAAACACATACCAAACTGCAGTGAATTCAAGCCACTTCTCTCAATGCGATCTTACAGCTAATACAGAGAAAAGAAAGTACCAAGAGCTTTTCAAAGTTTCTAAAACAAATGCTAGTTCCAAGTAGTCTAAATGATAACACAAAGTGAGAAAGATTCTGTTAACAGATCTTGTTTCTGCAAACAGTTTGGCTTTTTTTTTTCCTCTCTTGCTCAAATGTCTTACGATCTCAGTACTTAGCTTAGCTCATCCTTCTACAGCTCTAGCTATGCATAATATCTCCTCTGTTTTCTTTGTTTGCTTATAATTGAGATACAATCAAAATTACTTTAAAGAAAATGCTATAGACTTCCCTTATTTTGACCATTGGTGGTCATAGCAAAAACTGCCACTTACTCAAAAGGTGTTCCATCACACCTAAAATAGCTACCATCAAACAGGAAATGGCAAGAGAGAATGTACTGGTTTTTACTTTCTACCATATTCTGAGGAATATATTAAATCTTGTTAGAAAGTCCAACATCCAGAAATAGTTGCTGCTGGAAGGACAAAACTTACTGTTCAGTACATTCTCCAGTTTTTGCGTCATGGATCCTTCTACTTTTTCCGTTCCATCCGCTTCCAGTTTTTGATGGATTGCTGGAATAAAGTGTCTAGTTAAAATGTAGAACATTTTAATAGGTGGGAATACATTACATCAAAGTGACATTTTAAAACATTTTTTTTAAATTTAATATAAAGTGTTATTTTTCTTGTTAGACATAAAAAATACAAACATGTTTCACTGCAGCAGAGTCTAGTGGAGGACAGGGCTCAGAGCCAGACACTGCAGAATTTTAACCATTACTTTAACATAGATTAACTATATTCTTGAACAAGACACTAATGCTCAAGAAAAAGAGGAGGTGGGGGGGGCAAAATAATTGCAGTTCACTATCTCGTAGTACAAATATTAATCATTTAGTACTTTGAAACATAAGCATCATTGAAGCACAAAATACTTTTGGTCTGTAAGGCAAAATTTTAACGCTGGTCTCACTGAAAAAGAATTGCCAATAATTAAAGGTTACAAAAAATAGTCACAAGGAATCTGAGTGACCCCAACTCAGATTTTACATATATCATATATAAAGTCATTATTTAAAAATAAGATTTCCCCTTAAAAACTTTAATTTGTTAGACTATGTAAAATTCTTTATCAAACAATCAACAGTTCTTGCTGTTTTAGAAAAAAAATGAGACTTCTAAAAAGCCTCCTACCACTGCCTGCTTGTTCTCAATAGCGTAATCTGAAGTTAAATGACCCTTGAAAACAGTGATGCTGCTCACTGCTTTTAAGTGAATAATGATATATTTTAGTGCAGAACACAGAGTTCTGAGAGTAATCTCTCAATTGTCTCAGCCTATCTTAGTTCAGTTTGTATGGCAGGGTTCCTCACATGAATTCTCTTAAGATGAAACTTAACTAGGAGATACGTTCCATGATCACGCCTAACATACTCCAGCACATAGCTGGAATTCAATCCACAGGATGAATCCCTACTTGTTGGTGGTATGTAGATACAGACCAAAGACAAAGTGAACAGAGACCAAAAACACCCTTAGTCAGACAACCCTGTAGCATCAGTCCTGCTGTGAACAGTGAGAGAAGGTGGCTATTCTAAAAGAGGTTAGCTCTTTCTTGATGAGTCTCCAAACTTACTCAAAGGAAGAATTTTCATTTAAAAACCAAAGAGGAAAAAAGGAAAAGTGACAATTCCATTTATCTTAAATGTTTAAATTTGACTCTTCAAATGGATCGTACATACAGCATCTCAGTAAACTTTGCTTTCATGAAAATGCGACAGCACCTTTATTTTTGTTATTCAATTCATTAGAGGCAAAAAAAGAAAATAATCTAGATTTAGGATACCATGTATCTTAAGACAACCAACACTTGAACTAAATGAATTGAAACTAACAGATCCCTGCATATTTTAACAAACAACAACAAAATCTATCCTACAGATTGTGTATTCTTAACTATAGCATATTATTTTATGTATGACATGAACACCATTTACCTGTAAGAATATCTCTACAGTTTTGTAACAAAACCACGAGGGGTTCTAATGATATTATTCCGTTTATATACACCAGTTGAGCTCATGTGCAGCCAATTACAGTCTTGCCATTAAAAACTAAAAGGCATGTTCATTAGAACAGCAACCACAACATAAGCAGATATTTTTAAGCCAAATGTTGCAAATACTACTGGAACTGTATCAAAGTGTAATGATAGGAATTTAAATATTTTAAAATCATTCAATGCAGCATTTTTTCCCAAAATGTTTTCTACTTGGATGTAGATTTAAGGGAAAAAGTTATATATTGTCTCAAGGATTTTTAAAATTTACTACTTTGGAATAATAAATCATGTAGTACTAACTGATAACCAAATAATTACAGTCTTACTCCTGAAGAGGACACACCTCAAAATGTCCAAGATTAACTATAACCTCTGAAGTGCTATCAAAACCAGCTTTTATTGCAAACACATGCAAAGAATGGTGAAGATAATATTCTCCTTATTAAAGGAGAATAAGAAGTTTCGAAAGAGAATGAATTACCGTGTTACCAATTTAAAAAAATGTTATGAACTGCATGTTCTGTTGTTTTTTATTCTAAAGAAAGCTTATTTAGAATTCCATCATGACCATTCATCAGTTCCTGAAATTTTCAACACACATCTTCTCCAAGCAGTTCTCTTTCACATTTCCCTGAGATAAGAGTACACAATAGAAGCACTATTCCCTCCTCTTCCTTTTAAAATGAACGTAACATTTTTCACAATGGCAGCATTTAAAGGCAGTCACTTGGCATGAAGTATTTGAGATTCTTAGTATCAAAACACTGGTGTTGTAAACGTAGGAAAAACTGTCACATTAAGTCAATTCATAGATGTGTTCAGACAGAAAATGATGCCAACAAACAAACAAAAACCAAGGTATTAAGTTTTAGAGGGGTAGAAAGCACTGTGGAGTACAGAGAAAGGCATATTAACAGGTAGGGTAAACCAAAAGAGAGTTTTGGACCATTGTCCAAAATAAGGTATCTTAGAACATACAGAATAAAATGTGTAGAGCTACCCAAACTACTGTGTGCACACAAAGGGAGTTGCTACATTTTCTTTTATATGTTTAATGCATTACTTACTTTCTTCATGTATTGAAGCTATTTTTACATGCCGTATTCAGATTTTGCAATAAGTGCATTCACATGTATGCCAAAGTGAGGTTACAAAAAAAGTTTTCAGAGTAAAAAACAAAGTACAGTTCCTTCTGTGAGAACCAGACAAAATGTCGCTGAGTTAGAAGTTCAGACAAGCAAAACTATACGCAGTCAAGAAAAATATGCATAGACCTAATCTGATTGGAAGGAATATAGAGATACTCAAAATATCCTTTTTTTCTTACACGAAGTCCACGTGGTAGTGGGCTGCTGCTGTCTAGGACAGTCCCCTTCTCTTCAGCACTTGCACCTACATGCTTTCCTTCGCTGGATGTACCAATCACACAACTGTAGGCCAGGAACAGTGAGATAACCTGGTGGAAAACTAACTTTATAAAGAAAGGAGTTTTCTTTATTTATTAGTGAGCTTGCCTAATCCTTGCCTTGGCTGTGCCACTGCTGTACTGGCAGAGAGAAAGGAGCAGAGGGCTGATGAAAAGCCAGCTTATATTTTCCACACTAGCCACTGCAATTGCAATTTTATTCTGCAGGCAGTGATGACAGTAAGGAGGGCTCCCTTTGGAGGCCTAAAGAAAAGAGGGATGGGCAGGATATTTTTCTTGAATTACCAGTTACCCTTGTCTTAGTTGGATTAACAGTAGGAAACCTAGCACAGACTGTTTACCATTACTAATAAACTTTACTGTGAGTAGCACAGAAAAAATGAGCACACGATTTGGTCTAGAAGCTTTAACCAGGGCCAGAAAATTAACTGCATTTTCTATTACCTTTGCCTGGATGTGCTCAAGTTGTCCAGTTCAGTAAGAATATTTAAAGGCTTGCAAGCTTCACAGCTACAGTGATATAACTAACTTGTAATAGTGAAGAGACAAGTTTAGAGCTCAAAATCTCCAGCCTATGACTAAATTCTGCAAATTGGTTATTTTTTTTCCAAAACATATGCAAAGTTCAGCCTGGCAAATAAACCACAGCACAGGCCCTGCAGTAAAATAAACTGCAATTAATTTATTGCTGCTTGTGTTGAAAACAATTTTATTTAATCTAAGGAAGGATATGGTTTACTACTTGGCAAATCTTAACTGTAGCAAATTAAACTACGCTTCCAAGGTTATACAGTTTTTGACTTGCAAAATGCATCCTTGATTTACTCATTAGATATTTAAAATATATATTTTGAGCTAAACACCAGCAGTAGTATTTTTCCAAACTTCTTCAGTCTAACTCATCTCAAAGTGAGACGCATGCAACTTTTCTGGTGAAAATAGGCTATACATGCACTTAACGTAACTGAAAATCTAACCCTTTTGCACAAAAGTATGGTTAAAGAAGAAAAAGTACCCAAAACATACCAAAACTTTTTAGTTAGATACAGAAAGAAAAAAAAGAAATAAAAAACTGTCAAAAAGGAAAGACTGACTCAGCAAAGTAGTTCAAAAGATCTCATGTGGTAACCATAAAGAATTTGGCACCAAAGAACAATATGAAAGGATGAAGAACACATGTTAACAAGCTTACAGTATTCATGCCAATGACTGAACGCCTTTGGTTTGTTTTTTAAAAAGATGTAACAATTTTCTGTAATTTGAACAAAACAATGTTATTGATGAGGACAGCACCAGTACATAGGATAAAACCCCCCTGAATCGATTCAGCAGGAGTGTGTAACTGTATATTGTGCATAACACAATACATAAAGCTAGCATATCATGAACAGTGATGACAATATATTAGTTTCTTTAGGTTTACGTAACAAAGTTTGTTATTCTGGCCAATAGCCTGTACTGCTAAGTACAGGTTTTTTTCAGAGTCTTTCTGGGTATTTTTGAGAATTGCAGGGCAAACTTGAACTTATTTTGATACACACTGCTAAGCCAAACCAAAATTACAAAATACTGAAGTAAAGGTAATATTGTCTTGAATTGCTTTTTTGTATTTTGTTAGTCTAGCGTTTAATTTTTCAAGTTTAATTACGCAACACAATAGCAAAATTTCAAAAGGTAAAAATAAACAACCACAAAACTAAGGCACAGTGCTAGGAGGGGAAGTTTTATGCAAATAAGAGACCAAATTTTGTTTAATAACAGTGTGAGAGAAAAGTTAACAGGTCTCACAGAGGATTATATTTAAGCAAGCGTGACATTTCCAGGCAAATACCTCAAAATCAGATCTCAAAACAGGGTATATTAGCCATCTTATAGATCTACTAAGATTCAAGGACCAGGATACTTGAGAATTTTAGAGCATGGAAACTGCTATCATCTTTGTGGTCCTCTTTTGGAGAGCATCCAGAAGAGGGCACCAAAGTTGATCAAAGGGCAGGAGCACCTCTCCTATGAAGATATCCTGAAGGAAATGTGCTTGTTCAGCCTGGAAAAGAGAAGGCTGTGGGGAGACCTCATTGAGGCTTTCAAATATTTAATATTTATAAACAGGGGGGAAATCAACTTTTTACACAGGTAGACAGTGATAGGACGAGGGGGAATGGTCTTAAACTAAAAGAAAGCAGATTTAGATTAGACATCAGAGGGCAGTTTTTCTCTGAGAGAATGGTGAGGTACCGGAACAGGCTGCCCAGAGAGGTTGTGGGTGCTCTGTACCTGGAGGTGTTTAAGGCCAAGCTGGATGGCAATCTGATGTAGTAACTTGATCTAGCGGCTAGCAACTCTGCCTGTGGCGGGTGGTTGGAACTTCATGATCCTTAAGGTCCTTTCCAACCCAAGCCATTCTATGATTCTGTGATGATTCTAGGATCTCTTTTTCACTAACACAGTGCTATCCTTCCAGGTATGTGAAAACTAACAGTAGAAATAATACCAGCTTTTAAATGTTTCATGTATGGTAAAAATTGCATTGAAATCAAAATTCAATCATGCAGCATGAAATTAAGCTGATTAATTGTAGGTTAAGCCTGACTCAAATTTAATCAAAGGTCATTTTTTGCATACTTGTTATCAACTGCAATATTTACTACATGAAAGCAAGTGCAAAGCTGATCTTTCCTTCTATGCTTTTTAATATTTTTCAAATGCAAACAAAATTTTTCATTTACCTGAAAAACCCAGATTCATAGAACACAACAGCCAGACAGTAGCTAAAAGCTGTCATGACTTCATCTATGTGGAGAAATTCTGCTAGTAGTTACTGTTACCAGCTTACATCTCTAAAAGGAGCATTGCTTTAAAGGAAGCAGTATGAGCATTTAGCATAAAAACAAACACAGGCTTGGGCACAGAAACTTTGCTGTGGACAGAAACTATTCTTGCTGTTTCTCACTTTTTCAAATTATACTACCTCTTGCTTGAGACACTGAAAAAAATTATTAGAAAATGTTGTGCTAGAACCTTACCTTATATGAAGGGTAAGTTTGAGTCTTGTTTTCAAGCATGGTCACTAATTTTTGCTTTTTTAAGTTTACATTAATAGAAGAATTGGTCTGCTACAGAACTCGATTGTAGGTACTGTATAAAGAGGAAGCATCCACTTGACACTAAACTACCTATCACCATTTACAAATTTGACTGGAAAACTTTTATCAGGTCATCTCCACCTCAGTACGCATTGTTCATTGCAAGCTCCTGTTCTCCTTGCTATGTTTAGCTTTCCAATATCAGAACACAAGTTTTCAAGAAAGGAACTGAAATCAGAAACAACTCTTTATTTTCCCATTGTGCATAGCTCATAAGTCCCATAAACGTAAAGACAAAATATATAGTAATGAGAACTCAATTTCTTCCTATTCAGCTTACGTATAGCGTGGCATGAGGATACCTTAAGACTTCAGACAACAGCATCCCTTGGAAATCTGCAAGGTGAACTTAGAGTATATCAGCTATTGTTTCATGGCTATTCAGAGGCAGGATCTTAATTCTTAAATCACATAAGTTGCATCTACTGTGGAGCACTTGCATGCACATAAACGGTAACTCTGAGGTGGCTGACATGCTGTCAGATATATGACATACACACAGCATCCAAGCTTATCACAGGCAGCTTGTTTCCACAGTTCCATTCTTTCTTGATCTCTACAAGTTTCCATATTGAACATTACCAGGAATAATTGTACACTGTTCTTACTCTGTGAAGCCTATGTTCCATTCCTTGAAGCAGTGGGGAGATTACATTAATAGACATGCCACACTGAAAACACAGAACACAGACCTATTCTAGCTATTTAAGTTCAGCTGTATGACTCAGGTGCTAATCACGTGTTTGAATTTGGTTTAATCAAATGCTTACGTCTAAAGAAATATAGAATTTAAGCTCAAATTTGTTCTAGATACTCATGCTTCAAAGAAAACAGCATCATCTTTTTTTGCCAATATGAATGTCATACTCGCATGTTTTTATGTAATTGAGCAGCTAAAGTGGCCATTTCCTTTTTTTTTTTTTTACTGTCACTAAAATAAAGAGAAGCACTGCAGTCTAAGGTTTCTAAAGCACTTGTGAAAAAGTGCATTCAAAGTAAATTAATTTTCTAGCTTTCCAGAGGCTTCTGTGTGGAACACAATTTGCTTATGGCAATAAAACATTATGTCTCTACAAGCATATAAACAGTAGTGCTTTTAGGAATGCTGCTTTCTAGGTTGCAGTTAGAATTATGGGAAGTAAATCAGTTGAACTCCCTGACGTTGACAAGTGGGTCAAGCTGAGCTGCCCAGTTCCCCTCAGCTCAGTTTACAGCTCCCTTCAGCTGACGAAACAAACTTCCTGTTGAACATCTCCACCGCGACACAATCACTGTCAAACTGTCAGCCAAGCTAGCAGACACCGAGACACGAGGATCTGATAAGGCAATTCTATTTTTCAAGGAATTAAACCAAACAAACAAGGGTTCTGGCCTATTCAACTGCTTATTTTCTTAGTAAACCCTTTCTAATTCGCATAACATAATAGAATCATAGAATCATAGAATGGCTTGGGTTGGAAGGAACCTTGAAGATCATCTAGTTCCAACACCCCTATCACGTGCAAGGGTAGCCAACCAACAAGCATCCTGGTATAAATCTTAGCGTTTTCATTGCATTCTGGTGAAAAATATTAAAACTACTGTAAATGTATAATGCAGTCTGACAGCACACTTAAAATCAGACAGTTCTTACTGACCCCTGCTAATGAAAAAGCTATGTAAAAAAATGAGTAATTCAGAGTTTCCCTGATCAAGTTGTTATATTTGCAGTAAACACTGTCCACAGTGTTTGAGTTTAAAAAAAGCACGTATAAACAGATGTGCAAATAGACGAATATGAAGCACTCAGCAAGTGATCTCCCTCCAAAAAGTACCATCCTGTACCAACGCAGGGAGAATGAAGAGAAATAACCACACACCAACAGTTCTGCTACACAACAAAATCCCACAGAGAAATGGAACTGACCTGCAGTTTATAAGGCATAATCATTCGGGTTGGAAAAAACATTCTAGGATATCTGGAAAGGAAAATCGAGTGCCTAAATTCTTCCCCGTTGATATGTTCTCTTCAGAGAACACGTATGATTTTAGAATATCTTCCCAAAGGAATTGAATAGTAATAATAATAATAATAAAAAAGATAAAACAACAGCTCAAATCAAAACCCAAGCATCTCAGGACCTTTAAACATCACTGGAAAACTGTCAGAATGCTTTTCCCTTCACTCACTTTTCATCTGTAACAGTCCTATGCTCAGCAACAATGCAAGTTCATAGAATGGAGGGTGTGTCCCTAGGAGCTTGTGATGAGGTCAGCTTACAGCTTTCAAAAAAGCTACTATTGATGTAGCTTATGTATGCAGATACAAATTCTAGTGGCATTGTTCTAAATTAGAAAATAAAACTCAAATTCACCCTTGTGCATGAACAGAAAAATGGCATCTATCATCTTGTAAAAATGCTGTGCAGTCAGAATATAAGGAAATTATTAATTGTTCTGCTGAAGAGCTTGAATTTCACAGTTGCATGCCTAGAATGCATTTTGTTTTGTTTGCTCTTCTTTCAGTTTTGTTTGTTCTTAATTTTGCATCTGAGCTGTTTCTCCAGAGCAATTCTAGTAATGCTCATCCTGAATTCTTTGCACTTTTCCTTTGAGGAAAATGCAGTAATCAAATGTTTTGGAGAAAAGCCGTGACATCTGGCATGAGGGCTGAGCAATGGTGTCAAAGATTTCCATTCTTCTTGCTGCTGCTTTCACTCTTGACAGCCAACTTAGCTGTTGCTTTTAACTACAGCAACAGAGCTCTCTCAGAATATGTACTTTTTTTTTTTCCAGTTAGACTCCCTCAAAAACATTCTGCATGTGGGGGAAGAGAGAGCAAACAAGTAGTTCTGAATTAAAAACCCAAAATTCAAATGCAGCAAGTTTATTTAGACTGAAAAGAATCCAAAACACTTCTGCACGTGCAATTAATAGGAAATCTCTAAAGAAAAATGCATATTAAAATACTACAGAAGACAGCTGTGACCTGCAATGCATCCTCATCCAGAATTTGGTCTCAGAAGTTAACAACTAAAGACTGCACTGATTTTTATATTCTTTGAATTCCAATGTTATAATTCTGAATTTATAAGAGATTAAGATTCGAAGTCTCTAAACTTCTTTTACAACATCAAAGTCATTCCCTTTCTTTCTTAGTACTATTTTAATTCAGTGTTTACAACACAAGATATAAGCCTGCTTCCTTTTGAATATTTAAGAGGGATCACTGGGAGGAAGACAAAACAAGACATTTTGGTTACAGACGAAAAGTGGCACCAACCACGAATCATTCCAAGTTTTTAGTTTGTAATTCATCTGAAGTACTACATGGATAAACTCTCATTTTAGGTAAAATAAACATGGATAAGAGATGCCAAACAATATTACATCTATAATCATTTTTGAAATGCAGGACAGAGTATTTAGTGAAATAAGTAAGTTTGTCTTCTCTATTATTTCATTAGTATTTTTTTTTTGCATTCCAGCTAGTTGTCTGGCCTCTCTATTTATCAGTCAAGCAGTTTCCAAAGACAAGAAGCCTCCATTTTAATAGAGAAGACAAGAAAAAAACATTTATTTCTGTTCTTCCTAGAAAGCCTAGAAATATTTATGATTTGCATTAACTTTCTGTAAATGCTATTAAGCCTTCACTAGTCCAAAAAATAATCTTACAGGGAAACACTTATGTTCAACAGCACTGCTTTTTTTCCACAGCAGTAACTGTTGGGAAATAAAACTAATTCAGTACCCTGGGGAGTATTTAATAGATTTGGATGTGAGAAACAAGTCACATTTCAATATCTGTTCAGGATTCTTTAGGATTTTTAACTATTAAAAAACAGCATTTCAGATTTTCAGGATATTTAAAACATTAGCTTAAAAATAGACTAATAACAATTTTAATTCTTAGCATTTAATAAAAAACTGATTAAAAATAGGTTAAAGAAGGCCACATACTCATTCTCCTCCATGTCTTTGTGTACGACTACCACCACCTTCTTTACTATTTCCAATAAAGTCTTTAATTCTTCTTTTCTGTTACTGAAGTCTTATCTAAATTTAGGACGAGGTTTTCAAAACTAATCTATATTAGGTCAGTTCTGGATGGGGTTATAGAGATGTTTAGAAATTAAAGATCTGTTATGAGAAGAGTTCTCAGACTTCTTACAATGAGATCTATCCTATCAAAGCATGCACACCTGCAACTGTGGAAAAGAAGTTATCTAAGAATGACCAAATAGGCAGATAGACAAAAGCTATCAACCACTTGTGAAAATGCTGTCATTTGAGGGGCATGTCACAGGTTAAGCTTGGGCAGGACTACGAGTGGAACACCAAGTGAAACAGCACTTCTTTCCCTTCTCCCTGAGACACAGAAGTGGCTATCAGATGGTTAGTGAGTGGCCTGTAAGCAGGTCAACAGAAAAGCAGTATTTATCCAAAGCAGTGTTCCTAAAACCAATAGAAGTGCTAGCTTGAGTGAAGCTATGAAGAGATGGATACAAGTTCACCTAGTCTATGGTACCTATAACACAGGATCACAAACGGTAATCCTGCAACATGCAAGGGTTGCTCTGAAAGTAATACCTCCTATTTTATTATGTTGGCCCACAACATCAGCGGTGGCTGTCGGTGGCATGGAATTACAGGTTGAACCTTCCCACCAATATTCTGTTACATTTTGTTGCCATGTGACAGATGGCAGCAGAGGGGCAGTCCGACAAAACAGTGTGACATAGAAGTGCACATGAAGCAAAGGTGTGAATTCCTCTATGTGGAAAAAGTGGCATCCATTGACACTTGCTGATGCTTTCTGAACATTTATGGAGACCCATAGACATCAGCACAGTAAGGCAGTAGGCGGTGCGTTTCAGCAGGAGCGACAGCATCAGTGAGTCACCTCTGCTGGGGCAGTTGTTTTTTTTTTTTTTTTATGAGCACAGCATGCAGACTCTTATTCATCACTGGCAAAAATGCATAGCTAATGGTGGTGACAACACTGAAAAATAGTGTTTTGCAGATGACAATTCGCTTGATTGAATAGCGTTATTGATCTTTTTGTATCAGTTTCCATGGAAATAACTAGAAAGCATTACTTTCACAGCAATCTATGTACAATAGTTGTACTATATACACATATGCTGCATAGTAGTAAACATCAAACCTATTGGAAATGGCCCAGCAGAGTCATTTTCTTAGCCAGCACAGTCCTTAACTGGACAGGACTGCAGTAGCTGATGACAAGCTTTTACCTGAGAGGCATTTTATGCTTCAAGTAAATGCGGATGTTTTTACACACATATATATAAATATATATATACACATAACTATGTATACAGAGAGAGGCTGCTGATGTAATCTTATTAGTGTGGCATTTTTCCTCTGGTAAGCAGAATATAAAGGCAGCACAATTTCCTAAATCTGAGTGTACGAGATTTTCATATTAATAATACAGTCTGATTATGGGATAAAGCATCACGGAATAGAAGCTTTTATGTTGCTGTAGTCTGTAAAACATATTAATAGCATCTCTTGTTCCACATTTCCTCACTTTTCTGGATTTGTGGGATATACAGTTTCAACAAATGCCTCCAATTCCTGTCATGCTCTTGGTGCCATCTTTGCAAACAAAGCGTAAGAATAAGCTAGCCTGTCTCAGCTTGTGATCCAAGTAACAGAGTTCAGACATAACATTAAATTCAACCACACATGCAGATACAAACTTTTCTTTTATACCATATTTAGTAAGTATCGTTTACCTGACAGAGCATCTTGTGCTTCAAAAAATGTGCTGAGACCTCCTTTCACATAAGCTAGACTCCCCTCATTTTTCTTATTGGCTTGTTTCTTCAAGTTCACAACAGCCATTTTGAGCTGATCAAAACTGAAAAAAAAACCAAAATGTACCATGACATTCAAACAACAAATAAGGTCACCTAATGAATAAATAGAACAAGTTACTCAGAAAATTAAGACATCTACTGCTGTTAAAGAGAGGAATTACTAAGTAGTTTGATTCCTGATAATCATTATTTGCTCTTAGTCTGAAAGACGGTGGGTTGTTTTTTTTTGTTTCTTTGTTTTTAATCTTTAAACTTAAATGGAAGGTTCCAATTGCTTGTGATGGAATACACTTTATGGCACAAACTAGTTAAGAAATTTCTTCTAAATATGCATCACTGCTCTTAGCTAACTGCCTTTATTGCATGAAATAGGCAATAGTAAATCACTACACTTAGTACACTAGACTGACTACTGCAATGTTAGAAGTTTATTTAATAATGACATTTATTTAACTACAGATTAGTCAACAAAACATTTTCATTTTCTGAATTCTTCAATATTTTTATGCTAGTTCACAAATATAGTTCAGAATCAAACATAATACTGGTGGAAACATACAGAAAAAAAATGAATGGATTCCTGCTTCATGAAATTACCTGTTTTTGTAGGTGGCCCACTGATTTACTTTTTTTTAAGGAGGCTTCAAAATACAATACTACTATTCAACTTATCATCATTATTTATATAGTAGGTTTCTTTTTGCCTCAGTTTCTTACTGTTTCTAGATTATTGCCAGTTCATATTTGATTACACATTTTTATTTTTCGCAAGCAGCTGTAATATCACAGAATCATAGGATGGTTTAGGTTGCAAGGGACCTCAATGATCATCTAGGTCCAACCCGCCTGCTATGGGCAGGGTTGCCAACCACTAGATCAGGTTGCCCAGGAACTCATCAATCCTGGCGTTGAACACTTCCGGGTATGGGGCATCCACATCTTCCCTGGACAGCCTGTGCCTCCTCACCCTCTGAGTAAAGGATTTTTTCTCATTAGTTACGTTACTAGATTCATTAAGAAAGCACCACGACAAAGAAGCTCAGAAATGCAAACACAAGATTTTCATCCTTACAAAGCCTTTTATCCTACTTGCAGGACAAACCCATCTCCCTAATACAAAAGAATCAAATGAAAAAAACCTACACCATACAGGGTGCAGATGAAAAAAACAGAGTAAGGAAATGAAGATATAAGGCAATTCCACCGATAGTCTTTTTCCATTTTAAACTGTGGTAGAAGAAGATATATTGAAAACAGAAAACAAGCTTTAGATCAGGCAGTAGGAAGGCTATCAACCTACTGGGAGATAAAAAAAAAAAAGAAACACTGGTGCACTTTTTATACCAATGATGCCACAACATTTTGGCTATTTCCTGTTTCCGTCTGCTGGTCAGAAACCACATTGCTCAACGATTGGATTAGTCTACTTGGGCATAAAAGAGGTACTCAACAGCAGCTTTTTCAAACTAACAAAAATCTCTATGGTATCCTTTTTAAGCACTGTTTCATGTTATCTGATGATCTAATTGTACGTCTAAATAGTTTATTTATATTTGTCAGGCTGTTGCTGGGGGAAAAAAAAAAGATGCTATTTTGATTACTTAAAAAGAATTTCCTTAAAGGAAAAAACATACATAAGCTAACCAAAACATCGGTGCACCACACATTCAGCACTTCCAATACCCGAGGTTACATAGAGGACAAGAACTAAATCTTTCCTCTGTATTTCCTGAACAACAGCACAAATTACACAGGGCAGATAATTCCAAATTAATAGCAACAGAATAGAATATGTCTAAAATTAGACATTTTGAAGTGGGAAAAAAATGTTTCTTAAAATAAAATTACAGTTAGACCAGTGTTTTTGCTGACACCTTTTTGTATTAGAGATGAAACCATTATATTATGCTGCTGTTCGTATTCCATGGTAATAAGAGCCATTTAATCAAATCTAAGGAATCATTTGATTTACTTTTTTAATCAGCATCCTTAAAGGTAGCTTAATCATCTATGACATGCACTGGTCAAATCAGATCTCAGCCTCCAGTGGTGGTGATTCTTCAGCTTTCAAAGTTCCTTGGTTCTAGGGTTTAAGCAATCTACTGTTGTTTTTAATCTTCATCTAATCTCCCTTGCTGTTCTATTCTTAGTAAACCAGGTACCACTGATATCTATCCTTGAACAATCCACATTTTTCAGAACAGCATTTCGTAGTAACTCCCATTCCTTTCTAACAGCACTTACTTCATTCAAGCTATACACTCTGTTTATGTGGATCAGCTATCATCTTTGTTGAAGCAGAGGCCAAAACTAGGCAGAACAATTTAACTGACACTTAAAATAATGCCATGAGACTAATTATCCCCATATCTTATATAACACAGTCTTGCTGTACTACCACTGCCTAAACGCTGGGTCATTCCCAGAACTTTCCCCAAGGACTGCTTTGCAATCCTGCCATGGTGCCCTTCCACCAAATATCAGGGAGGTTAAAATCCTCTACAAGAAGTAGGGTGAGCTCTACAGAGACTCTCTCAAGTCAATTAAAGATGATTTTGTTTACTTCCTCATCCTACTGTGATGTCACCTTCCCTGGTCTCTTCAACCAGCTTCAATGAGTAGCTCTCCTGCTCCCCATTCCATTATGAGAGAATATATTCAAACTGCCCATTCACAACATCCCCCTCTTTTTTCACAGACATCTTTCCCAGAAAGACTGTATTCAACACAGAACCCCAGGGCTACCCCATTTCATTCCAGTAACATACTTGTCTAAATATATATGTGGAGCTTGAGGTCCCCTTATTTGTTTCCCAGGCTATAAATGTGTAAGATCATTTGAAGTTGGGTACTTTCAGTTGTTTTTTTCCTCAACAGCTCTCTGTTTCATCACAGAGCCATACATGTAGCACTCTGATATCTGTACCTTCAGTTATCTGCAGTCTGCTACCACAATTCCCTGACATTTCTAATTTGAAGTTTTTGTCACTCAACTGCAAACCTGCTGGCAAAAATGCTTCCACTTCACTATTTCAGATGTATCCCATTTCTCACTGACAGTCTTTATTCTTTAATAAGAAGTCCATGGCTAAAGAAGTAACAGAAGTAAAAAACACCTCAGAAACCAGTCCTACAGCCAGCTGTGAACCTACAGGATGCATCCACTATTACCCAACCCTTCTACACTTCACCTGTAAATCAAAGAAAATACCTGGGCCCCCCATGTTCTTCATCTTTGTACCCAGAGCTTTGCAATCACTTTGTCCCACATCTCTTTGCATCTGTCCTACATCTCCCTTGGAGTGTCACAGCTGTCCACATAAATGAGCAACAGAAGGGCAAAGCTTAAGGCAAACTTTTTAAAAACATGTAAAAAGTTGATTGTCCCTTCTTCGTTGTCTTCTTGGGTTTTTAAAAATCTAATGGTTTCCAGAAAAGTCATTATGTTGTGAAAAATACAATTAATTTTAAAATCAACCTTCTTTTAGTTACTTGATTTTAGAAGATGTCATCTTTGTGTGTATTTTAGGTAACAGTGATCTCTCACTGTTGTTTTCACTCCTCTGATATCTACCATCAATTGGAGAGTAAATTAAAATATTGCCCAGACAGATTAATGGATGTATTTTTGAGCTCTTACAAAACAAAGTATAGCCCCTTCCCCCTTCCAAAAACAAAACACAACCCCAAACTACCTGCTTTTATAATTATACAATGAGAAAACACGAAATAAATTTGCAAAATTGTACTTCCCTTCGGACTGCTAATCAGAATACCCAATGGAAAGCAAAATTCATCCTCTAGTAAAAATGGCTTCAAGCATTATCTGAACAACAGCAATCACCAATGACACATCTACTATACAGTGCAATCTACTTGATGTTATTAAAACAATTATTCACATAATAGCAACAAACCTTGTTGTTGAATGATTCTCAATTAGGTACCACGCAGCAGAGAAGTTTTCACTAGTGAAATCAGCACTCATCCCAGGGAACAGCGTCTCTAAATCTTTCTGAGGAAATCTGCCTCTGAAAAATGAATATTCATTTCTTCAGTGAGATGTATTCTGATGAATTGCTTACAATTTAAAAAGTTGCATAAAACAACAGCTCATGTTCCAACAAAATGTAAATATAAACTTGCAATTCACCACGAAATTAAATCTGGTATTTCAGACACAGTATGACTGGGAAAGAAAAGATTGAAATCTAAAGTAAGTAAAACCACTCCTATCATTTTGATTTTGCCACGGTGCATATGAAAAAAAGCAATGTCTACACAAAATATTTTTAAAGAAAAAACTGCTGTCTTCAGAAAATGGGACAAACTATAACACTACTAATATCCAAACAAAAGTGCATTAAAGCCAACTATGCCCTAAGTTAACTCTACCCTTTAAAAAGGGAAATACCTACACCAAGCAGAGTAAATCAGAATATTCTCTATAATCTATTCGCTGAACCATAACTTCTATCAACTCGTATCTCTCTAACATCACAGGACACCATCAGGCTGACTTCTCATAAATGATCTTGCACCATCACTGTCTAGAGGCCAATCAATTTGCAGCAGCGGACCATTTGTTTTTATTCAGTCTTACAATGCAGAGAGATAGCCTGTGAGCCAACTGCTTGTGAAAGCAGATTCTCTGCAATGTTAGTTTTCAAATTACAAGTAGTTTCTAAGATACTCGTATAGAAAATGTAATCCATTCGTCTAAAGTCAGTGGGAAAAAAAAAATTAAATTACTTTTGATGAACACACAACAATATTTTTCTCGGCCCAGACATGACCATAACACTTGACCCAGCAAGTGTAAATAATACACCAAGTGTATTCCACCAAGCACTCCTAATGTATCACCAAATGCACTCACCACTCTGTTCTTTACCACTAGTTACACCCTATTTTCAGAAACTAATTTTGCCAAAGTAGTTTAAAGATTCATTACTTCATTTTCAGACCACACAGTCACAAGCTAGGTGAACTCTACTATACAAAGTACTTTAAACAAAAATGCAAAGCTGCAGTGTCTGGCATTCAAGATCAAACCTGGGGGATGGGGGTCAATCCAGAGTCAGCTACGCGAAGTTACATTAAAAGTGTACAAAAAACTACTGGAAAGGACAGCAAAGTGATGATTTGTTAGAAAGCTATTGTTTTCTGTAGCCTAAATGTATATCAGGATGGCTAAAGCTGCTTTTATTACAAAAAACAAACTGCAAATTAAATGAAGCAAATCTAAAGGCAAGCATGTTAAAAAGTACAATTATACAGAAATAAAAGTTGTTTTCTACAAGTTTCTATTCATACCTAAATGGTCATTAGCATATGCAGGGTCAAACAACCAAATACAGAATGACATAGTACAGAAGTCATTCATCAGTAGAATCTGATTATAACAAGGGTATGAAACAATACTTTTTCAAAATGAGAAAAATATATCAAATGAAATGCAAGGAAAACCAATGACAGATACGAGAAGCAGAGAGAGAGGGAAAACAGTGTGAGAAACAAATACAGCAGTTTACAAGGAAGATCCCAACGTTTCTCTGAGCTCAATGAAAATAATGCAATAATGCAATATAAAAAATATAATAATTAGCAGTGAGATTCAAGATAATCAATGACCTTGAATTTCATGAATGCCCGTTAGCGATCAGAAAATGCTTCTTGAAACATACCTGAAGGCAATATCTTATTTTTTCAAAGCATTCAAAAGTGCACAAGAATTTACAGGACAGTATTTCACATGTGATGATACATGCCATCCACGTCCAAAAGTCCTTTTATGTAAACCTAAATTTTAAGTATGTGATTGCATCTTTCTGGTATGATTTTTTCATGCGAAAAGAAAAGCGAAACAACAAAATGCACTTTTGATTACCTTGAATGAGACTATGAGCTTTTTATAAGCAATATATAAGTGCAGGCAACACAACACAGAAACAGAATTTTGTTCTTATTTTCAGAACTTCAACATATTTCCTCAGAAGCCAACAGAAACAGATACAACACAGAAGGTACACACACTCAACAGATATACCATTACCAAACACTACTATTGCTGCAAGATTGCAAGACATACGCATGCCAGTTTAAGCTTATGCATAAGTTATGCAATTCCTAGAAAAAAATATATAAATACATTGAGATAAAGACCAATTATTTAGCTAGGGATGTAATAAATTCCTGCAAATGAGTTTTGCCTGCAGACTGTGTGACAGAAACAAAGTTTTTTTCAGTTCAATGTTTGACTGCATTGAAAAGTTATTGGGAGCTTTTTTCCAGCAGATGTACTTGTGTAGAGCCATAAATTAGCAATGCGTTTATGGGTGCTTTTATCTATGTAGACATATTTTAGAGATAGTCACAACAGAGTAGAAACACGAACGTGAATGTGTGTGGTAGGTTAACAATACGTTATACTCTATGGTGTAGTACACTTATTTTTATCATAAATTCTACCAGTAGTTTTTCCACTAACAGACATGGGTAGCTTGAACTGACTTGGTACAGCTGTCTTTGCAAGAAGCTGCTCACTATAAAGTTCAATCTGAAAGTGACTGTATTTCTCAAATGTCTGGCCAGATGGACCTAAAAAGAGATTGACTACACAGACACAAGTTTGTTTCATTAACTTCCATTAGTAAATTAAATAAATAAGTCCTTAGAAGTTGTTCTCATGAAAACTTGCTTAGCATTTACTTATAAACAAGCACATATGTGACTTGAGAAGTATTTCTGTTTTACTCATTTTGACATCATAGGGTAATCAAGAGCTAGCAGGAAAAGTTGAGATCATGCTAGCACACGGTGAGATTGTAGACTGTTTTTCTGTTCATTTGCTAGTTCTAGAGAAGTCAATTCAGGAAGCAACAACTCTTAATACTTCCCCACTGATTAAAAAGCAATCAGTGCAAAATAAGTTGTGAACCAGAAAAGGAACCCAGAAACAACTCAAGGAAAAGAAGTTTAACATACATGAAGATACTGCTGAAAGTGTAAAATTAGAGAAATGGATAAAGGTGAACAATGAATTTATGTACTTTGTGCTAGGCAGGCTATTTTACTTATTGCAAAACCAAATCTTGTACTGAAGTTCTGGCTAACATTTAAAGTAGTCTCATTCATTCATCAGAACTATCAGGCTGTAACTTAAAACAAAGTAATTAAAGTTTTATATACTGTTTATGTTCATGAGATAGCCATAATAAAAAGAAATTTGGTTTCAAGCCGCTGTATACTTACACATTCCTCAAACATATTTTGACTACGTCTAATACAGTCATGCAGTACTCCAGTGGTCCTTGCTTCCATGTAAAGGGTGTACATATCTGCTTTGGATTCAAAATGCACTGGGTACAATCAATTCCCTTCGGTCACACCTGCCCAGCAATGCAAGTTAATCCCTCCATCATTCCAAACTTAGGTTCTGTACAGTCCTTAAAAATCTTACCGCAGAACTTGTGCATATATAGAGTGCTTATATTCTCCAGAAATTCCAGATCAGGTTTCCATAGGTAAAATCACAGCTCTCAACCAATCACAATTCAGTATTAGAGAAAATTCTTGAGTCACAGAAAGGCAATGGATACAAACGGGGCTTTTGCCTATGAATGTAACTTACCAAGTTGTAACTTCTATAAGGATTATTTTTGCTCCCAGAGTCTCAGTGTGTGTTTTTCAGCATACACGACAATGTATACCAATTAAAGGCAGGCCCCAAAACAGGATACAATGACCAAAAGGCAACTTGAACCTCAATTCCAGAGGAGTTTATAGGTCAAAAGGAGCAACTTTAAATAAACACAGATTCTGAATACCAACCAGCATAAACAAGTCAACCTAGAGCTACTCTACACTACCTCTCTGTCTGGTACCAGACTCTTAGAAGCAGGCTTTGTACCAGCTGTACTGTGTTAATCATGCATGCAAGAAGACCAGCGTAAAGGACATCTGAGTAGACTAAACAAGACAAATAAAAAGGTATTAACAAAGGTCCCTCCAACAGCAAAGACATGGATGCGCTCTGACAATTACTCTATAGTAGTGCTAGGTTTATCAGAAATGTGACAACAAATGACAATCTTATCTGAGAAATGGCAGAACGTGGTAAAACTTATTGAGAGATTAATACGCAGATACCTAAAACTGATGCATCAGCCTTATCAGCAGTAAACATTACTATTATTTTTAACAACATAAAAGTAGGACATACATTCTGCATCTCTCTCCTACAGGTTTCACTATTTTTCTCAGGTGTCACTGTGATAAAAGTTTCCACAAGTCTATCATACCCAAGAATGAAATTCCATACAAGTTATTTAAAAATAAACACATTATCACAGGCTCCAGAAAGCCTTTTCCTATCTTACAGTAGCAAGATGATGTTTGCCATTAGGTGGCAGCGTAAGATCATCTCTTTCCTCCTGCCAGAAGAACTGTTTTGGAAGCTGGCGTGGGAAGAGGGAAGCATCTGTATTGAGTGGGTGGATATAGAAGTATGTGGAATGTACTTAACATGTCAGCATTTGCTTTCATGTACGAGATGGATCCACAATAATGACCTCTGCTACATGCAAAACAACAAACAATACTCAAAAAATTTCAGACCACTGCAGTTACTGCTTTGTGCAGAGGGGGTCTAACAACATATGTAGGGGAGGCATGGAATCTTTCACATAAAGGACTTATGTGAAAGGGTAAAAGTGTATGCAGCACATGCAAGCAAGCAGTTCATTCACAAATCTTGGGCGAATTTAAACTTTTCATCATTTTACTCAGAGCTCTTATGAAACATGTCTCGCATATTTTCCTTCCCAGAACTGATCAAAATCCAGGACATAGTCTACCACTCTGTTCTTGTAACTATTTCACATGGTGAGAACCAGTCCAAGTACTGCAACATCACTGTTACTGTTAGTATTTTCCTGTCAACTTTCCACACTTGTCAGATTGAGGTCACTACACGGAATACTCTTTCTCTTCCTGAAAGCTACTTAAGTCACTTGTAAAGACTTCTGGCTATATCTCTGTAACACCACAGGCAGGAATATTCCCTGGTGTGGAGAGTGGCACAGACTTGTCAGATGGTGATAGAAAACTAAGGTTCTAAGTCCTTACAGCATCCGGAAAATTAATAAACTAGAACTCAAATGTTAGACGTTTTAAATATCCGCTTTATAATGTGAAGGAATTACTTCATAGCAAGCACACTATATGCACTAAGTGACAGCACCGTCACAAAACCTCATCAAATTTAATCAGCTCTGTGTTTTAAGCTATGAATTAACAGCAATGGGCAAAGTGTGCAGAACAAAGTGTGCAAACACTTTTCTATGAATACATTTGTGACTTTATTCTGTTTAAATCTTGCAACTAGAACTTGCTGATTAGGAGTCATTACATTATGAATCATTAAATTATTTAGCAACTGAGATTTATTTAAAAAAACATTGAATGGCACAAGAACAGGAATTAATTCTTGGAAAACATGAAGAACTTATTAGCTAGAAATTATCAATATTTACTACTTGTGAAGCTCACACACTGAAAGGCAATCGTTTGTGCACTGTATATACATTCTAAATTTTTGACTAAGCAATAAGCCACTAGAAAGATGAGTTCTTATTATTCCCCCTGAGTCATTGTTAAAATATTTTATTCCATTAAATCCCAGTCACTCACAATTAAACTCCAAAGTATACCTAAGAATAAAGTTTTAGTCCTCATGAACATGTAATAATTTAATGAAATGTTGTACTAAAGCACTTCTGATAGGGAATCTTTATTCTAGTATTTCAAAGTCTCATTTGCAATGCCTTTGCAAGTACCCACCTGAGTGGTCACAAGCTATGATTAATTTTCAAATGCAGTTTAATAGGACTAAGTACCTCAAGCAACATTTTAAAAGCCCACAAAACAACCTTTAGAACTAAGCATAATCTATACTAAAAATAAAATAATCTCAAATACGGGTGGTCTACCTCCTTCCAAACTGTACTTTATGTATCTTTTGGTGATGATTGGCAACCACTTTCTGCAAGGAGAACGCTCTCTCTATTTGCAGGCTACCCACTTCCTGCCATTTCTTCAGTGTGCTCCTCTCCAGCTTATTGCTCATTTTTCTCTCATCTATTCTCACTCTGTTTTTCTCCCTAGTCCTTTCTTCAAAAGCTTCCTCTTTTTTTTTCTTTTTTCTTTTTTTTAAAACTGTCTTTGCACAACCAATACATGGCACTCCTTTTTTTAACAGCCATCAGGCTGCAAGGCAAGGGATTCTAAATTCCACCAAATGAGATCAACATCAAATGTGCCAGCATCAAAATTCAAATACGTCCTAATTTACACACATTAAAAATCACTTAAAGAAGCTAAAGGTATTAACAAAGGAGAATGCTGTGAAATTCAATGTCCTTGTACACTCAGTTGTCCTTCACCATATTAGGCTTATTTTAAAACATTCCAAGAATTCAACGATTTTTATCATTTATAGTAATAAATCATTCCCTTGCCTAGTAATGATTAATATCAATAGCCTGCTTTTTTACTCCTTAATTTATAATTGTCCTTTTTTCCACTACTATGTAAAATATTTCTCCCTACTCACTCACCCTCTACTTCAAGTACTTGAAAATACGTTTAACTAAATAATATGGTAGTAAAGATTATTTTATAAAAGCAAACATTGTTTTGCTCCAATTTTGGAAGAAAATTATGAAAAATTTTCCACTGGGAGAGGCATTTAAAATTACACACAGATCAATCCATCTGTAATCATAGCTTTAAATAACATGCTGTTACCCACAGCACATGAGCAGCCCTGGTATTTCATGTCTTTTCCCATATTTTATCCTCTCCATGACTTCTCATTCTCAGTCCCTCTACACAACTACTTGTAATGCTGACTAGTGTTTCTTCTCTCAAACTGGTAATTTTCAACAGCGGTGCTTGCCATAATCTTCCTGTTCACCTCCACTGAACTTGGAGGTTAGTAGAACACAGACTTAAGCTTGACATTCTGTTTCCCCATTCCCCTCATGTCACAAAATGAAAACCATTTCCTACTGTATTTATTTCTGACTTCCTTTTAATTTCTTTTTCACGCAAAATGTGAGGTTTCAGTAACATGAATATCGCTAATGCCTCCAGATAAAACATTTAAAATATGATATTAGTTTCCCATTTAATGAGCATCCAAACAAATGACTCCAAACTAATCCTAGACTGATCCCGCTCAGGTTCTGGAAGATAATTCTTAACCTACCAAATTCACACTGTCATGACTGTAAGTAGTATTAATTTGGGTTCTACATTTGAGTACCACATTAAACATTTTCTTAAAATGAGAACAAGCTAAAACAACTGCACCATAGCCAATGCATTTACTGAAAGAATTCTTGTGAGAAACTCAGAAGGGTTGATACAGCTGAACTGATTATCTTGACTGAAATCTCAGATAAAATTTGGAAAAGCTATTACAGTGTTCAAAAAAGAATTAAAGCAGAGAAAAATAGTCAACGTCAGTCACAAACATTTCATACAGTGCTTGGAAACATATTACACAGGCTTTAAGATTAAGTGCTACAGTGAATAAGTAACCAGACACAGTTAATATATTGCCATTTAAAAGGAAACTTGCTACTGTCTCACTGATAAACAAATTAGTGATATGCGATGCCAACAGAATAAATCAGATGGACTAAGGAACTATCTAATTTAAACAACAACAATAAAAAGCCAAATCAATCAGTGAAGAAAAAAAACCTGAGAAAATCTGCAGATAAAAGTTTTACCATAGTCCACACTTCTTTTTCCATTAGAATTTGCACCATCTGCCAACTTTATGACCAATAATTTTTATTAGCAGTTGGTAAAAATATTAAGAAACATTTTGTCATCTGGACTTTGAAGACAAGCTCGTCAAGGAAGGCACAAACAGAGGAACACTGTCAAACACTAAAAGATACAGGTGAGATAAAGGAATCCAGGTCATCACTGCCAAATGAGCAGCCATGTCAGCAGCAAAAGTAGCAATTTAGCTAACAAGTGCCTCATGGCTAGTTCACACTGCAACATTGTGTTAAGAAAAAGAAAAAAAATTCTTATTTTATATCCTGAATTTACAAACAGGCGATGGAGGGTGCAGGAAACACTGGAAGTCTTCTGGAAGGATTCAAGTTGCGCCAGGGGAGATTTAGGCTGGACATTAGGAAATACTACTTTTCTGAAAGAGTGGTCAGGCGCTGGAACGGGCTGCCCAGGGAGGTGGTGGAGTCACCGTCCTGGAGGTGTTCAAGAAACATTTAGATATAGCGTTGGGAGACATAGTTTAGTGGGGTTATTGGTGGTAGGTGGATGGTTGGACTAGGTGATCTTGTAGGTCTTTTCCAACCTAGCCAATTCTATGATTCTATGATTCTCGAACTGTCCACAGTTCTAGACTAACAAACTAACAGGGTTGGAAAACCAAAAGATGAAAGAAGTGCCTGTAAGAGATTACACCAAGAGGTTGGTGAATAATACTCAAAACAGAAAACATCTTCAGCTTATTTAAAAAATATGGCATAGTACTTTGAAAAGAAAAATATCTATTTTAAATAGGAAGGAAATGAGCAACCAGAGTCTGGAAGCTAATGACAGATCCACTAGAAATTCCGTACAAATTTCAAGAAAAGTGTAGTTTCTCAACAAAACAAAGTAACAATGGACACAGTGGTTATTTTCCCTCTGTGATGCCCTCAAATTAATACTGGATATCTTCTGAGAAAACAGTAAAATAATCACAAATCACTGGACTGATACAGAAGTAACTGAAGTTTAAAATCTATTGAGATGGCAAGACTTCAGACACGTGAATATATGAATATTTGGTATTTAAGAACTTCTTTAACTCTGGTCATGTTTTGCCAGAAGGATTCAGATTCAGATCCGTAACTATCAGGCTTTCAAAACAGCAATAACTCAGGTAGTATAGAAAATGGGAGACAACTGAGCTCTGTTACTAATAATATAATAGAAGACTTTATCTATTGTGTTAAATTAGTAAGAGACGGTAATGGAATATAATTCCAATCAATTATTAACAGAGATATTGACAAACCTCAGATATCAGAAATCATATCAGGAATTTCTAACTGCAGAAGCACACAACTTTATTACCCCATTGTTGTCAAAGAGGAATTATTCTGAAATTGTTTGCATCCTCCACCACCTGAGAAAATGGATCAGTGAAACTGCACAAGCACTCCTCACAAATGGGACTATTTAGAAGACAAGACTCTAGAGTCTCATTTTAAATTGCCTCTATTTTTGGTAGAGTTGCTATCTTGATCAAGATAAATACGAATTCTGTTGACATTTCTATGAGTTGGTCAGGTTTGGAGCCCTACCAGCATCTCTTTTAAAGCTCTATGATTCTGTTTATCAATGATCAGAAAGTTTCTATTTCAGAAAAAAAAGTCAAACTCCACCATACTTACGAACAAAAGTAAAGAACACTGTGGGTTAGAAAGCAGTATTAGTAACTCAATAAAATAAACTAGTTGATGTGGTATAATAAATCACATTTTACAGTACAATTTTAGCAACAGAAAGCAATCTAAACATTCGTAAAAGCCCCATTAAACTCAGATGCTCAGATGCTCCAGTAAGCCTTCCATAACCACAATGTATAAATCCAAAGCCTTAGGTTATTTACCAGTCCTCGAAATATAAGCATCAGTGGAGTTCAATACATCAGGCTTTCAGATCTACAGTTTTTTATCTGCAGTTCTAATTAATGATACAAAAAATGAGGATTGTGAAGCAGAAGAGACTGTGCACCAAGAGCTTTTCTGAGTCTCAAATACTATGCCATCCACTAATGCACATGTATTTTTAAACCTTCTCCTGCCCCATAAACTATTAAAACTTTTCTGAAAGACATATATAGAGAAAAACAGTAAAAAAAAGTGGATTAAAGGCATTTGATACTCACTTGTCTATCTCAATACCAAGTGGATTAGCTGGACGTAGGGACAAAGGGGGAATCCCTTTGTTTCTGTCAGTGCGCATGTCATAATAGTTCATTTCATCCACCCAGACAGCAGACTGATCCAAGATACCTAGAGAAAACAAAGCACAAATCCTTAAAAAAACAAGGACTGTCAAGCACTATCGAATTCTAACATACTGAACTAATTTGAAAGATCCTGATAAATATAAAATGGATGCCTAGGTAATATATTGGAAGTTACGTGGCAAAACAACCTGGATACAATTAAGCTGAATTATTTTATTTTAGCTGTTAAAAAGGTATTAATGGCTGGGCATCAAACATTACCTCTTAGAGAACGCACAGGTCCATATAAATGAGGAGCATTTTCCTAATAAGAGCATGTTAACGTTTTCCATTCCCCCAAGTATTTTGATATCTGTCTTGTCATTTCCTACTTTCAAAACAAGCAATTAGCTGGAGGCCTTCCTACCTGCATGGAAATGCGTATGAAATGAAGGTGTGTCACCAAAAACCTCCATGTGGAAAAAATGACACCCACTGACATTCATCAATGCTTGCCGAATGTTTATGGAGACCATACAGTGGATGTGAGCACAGTGAGGTGGAGGATGGTGAGTTTCAGCAGAGGCAACAGCGCTGTGAAAGACAAGCTATGTTCCAGATGGCCATGTGCTGCTGTCACACCATGATTAGCTCAGCCGCACAAATTGGCAGATTACGACCATGGAACTGTGTGTAGAGCTGAATACTGGCATCAATGTGTTGGAAACAATGGTGACAACATTGGAATATTGAAAGGGGTGATCCTTAAGGATTTCCTGTCATGCAGGCAAATCATCAGCTCTGACCATTACATCACAATGATGACTAAGCTAAAGGCTCAAACTTCAAAGTATGTCCAAAGAAGACAATTTTTCTCTTACAACACAATAACACCAAGCCCCATAACAGTTTGAAGACCGTGGAACATACTGCCAACACTGGCTGGACTACTACACCCACCGTATAATCCAGATTTGGCACCTTCTTAGTTCAGGTCAATGAATGATGGACTATACCAGCAACATCTTCCTAGCAATGACATTGTCATGGCAGCTGCAAAACAGTGAGTCACCTCTGCTGGTGCAGATTTGGCTAGCACAACATGCAGGCTCTTGTTCATCACTATGCAAAAATGCATAGTTATGGTGGTGACTATGTTGAAAAATAGTGTTTTGTAGTTGGAAATTTGCTTTATCAAATAGTGCTATTGTATTTTTTGTATCTGTCATGGTTTCCATGGAAATAAACAGAAGGCATTACTTTCAGAGAGACCCATGTGTCTAGTAAGTTATAAAGCAATATGAATAATTACTGGATTTGTTATTAATTTCCTACAAATTTTACAAGTTTAGTTCTTCTGCTTACAAATAAAAAGGGACACTTTTCATTAGTCCTTGCGGATTTTATCCAGATACTGAGGAAGCAGGACTGATTTCACAAATATCATTAATTTATACCTTCATTTGCACATTTTATTAACATACTCTGCTTTTTCTAGACAACTGAGGATTGTCTTTACATGGACCCATTTTAAGCATACATTTTATTTATAAAGGCATTCAACTACATTTTTGTCTAGCACACAAAACAGATGTGAGTTTGAACAAGAGAAGTACCTATTTTTTCCGGTTTCAGTAGCTTGAAGGAAACAGTTGAAGTTCCTTTGCCACCAGATTTTGTAGTGACAATAATGTCTCCTTTGTCATTTTTAGCCTGTCCGACTCGACACACAATTTTACTAGCAGACATCCATTCAGCAGTGAGCAGACAGTTGTGCCCACAGATTGTTAAACCTAGAGGGGGGATAAAACCAAACATATGAAAAAAACCAACCTACTATGAATAAAAGTATCTTCTGAAATTCCGTAAGGCAAAAATGTTTATGATGCTTCATGTATTTTAGACACACACGTACGATCCCTCTCTAGTCCCATACAGGCAACTAAAGTTAAAGAGTCTTGAATATATTTTTCAGATATTCCCCATGTGACTTCAGTTCTAGTGTCTTAGCGCCACTTGAGACTGTGCTGCTTTAAGCTTATTTTAATCTCTTCCATCAGTTATGGAGCTAATGCAACTTTTTAAATATCCTCTGTCAGCAAGACACTACAGAACTGCTGTTCAGCATTGTACAGTGTTATACTGTAGAAAGTTTGCTCTGTGTGACATAACCCAGCAAAAAAAACAAAGAACCACTGCTAACTATTCACAAAAAACAATGTTCCTTCAACTTTGTTTAATGATACTTTTGCAGACACAGAAGAGGATATTGGTTTAAAAAGAAAAAAAACTACTCCTTAACAAATATTCTGCCCTCATTTCTTCTGTACAAAATCTGTGATTCGGCGGAATAGACTGCTGTTGTTGTATGAATATCAAAGAATAGTCATCTGACATTTGTTTCTTCCTCTATGCCTTCTCATAATTGAAGTAAAAACGATGCATTCTGGAAGAAAAAATACAGCGTTTTGTCCACGAAGCTCTCTCACAGAGAAAGATTAGGGCATATTAAAGTAAGTCAAGCTTTAGTGTTAGTGTATAATTTAGTTAGTGTTTAGCATTTAATAATAGTTCTTAACAACTGAAAGTCAGTGTACACTCTAATATGAGGTAAAGTTTCCTGGGGCTTCATGTCTCATGTGGTCAGCTCCATCTGACCAACTGACAAACCAATCTCATCAGTTCTAGTCAGATCGGGAGTCTGGATCATGGAATAGATGGATTGTTTTCCTCTGATCTACAACAAGTTCCACACCTCCAATTTGAGCTTCCTTATCCTGACAAATTAGCAAGATTTTAAGATCAATGGAAACGACGCAAAAAGGTTCTTAACAGACTATATTTGTAGAACTTCATTATTGTCTCCTTAAATAACACCCTTACCTAGAAACATTTTACCGTATGTCTAAAACGACAAGGCCATACTAGTGTGTTGGCTGTACTAGAACATGTTAGTCAGGCATAGCAATTCTTTCCCTCTTAGCTTGGCTTTTGTTTTGAATTTCTAGAAAGCTACGACCAATTTAACAAATACTTACAGACAGAAAAGGATCAGCGTTATGTGGCTCAGTACCAAAGCTTCACACTTACTTTTTCTAACAATTTAAACCTGACATTACACAGCAGACAAATTTGGCAGTTTTCATGATTTTATCAGACATTAAAATGCCCTACTCCCTGCCAAAATCTATTTTGAAAACAAAACCCAAAAAATAAAAACCAGAAAGGCCTTGAATCTTACTACAACTGAAGGCAATTTTACTTGAGCATGGGCAGGAGATACGTTACTTAAGCATGACTGAAGGAGGTGAGGGAGGCAAAAACAAACAAGCAAACCAAGTCTTTCAAATGAAGAAGTATGTTGTTTGTTCTCTATTTGCGATCTTTTAACCAGGCTAGAACATTTTATTTTTCAACAGACGGTGGGAAAAAAAGCACATATTTATGATGCACGGCTTTTAACTTTAGACTAAAATGATTAAATCTTTTGGTTTTATGTCAGACTTCTCTCTGACTGAGAAAAACATTGCAGCAGAAATTAAGACTAACTGATAGAGTTTGTCTGAACCATTCATAAAGACAGGTTTTCACCCTAGACTTTTTTAAAGTCTGAATTCTTGATATTAAAATACTCATTTGACTATAATCTATGCTTGAGCAACTTAGTAGGGTAGAAATTTTTCAATAACGATTTTGAAGATCCTTGTATCAATTATTTCCCAGTCACTGGGGGTTCTTAAAACTCACAAGAGAACATCTCATGATCAGACACTTCTTATATGGAGGGAAACTACATTTATCTGTGTACCTTAAAAACACAAATGAAAGTCTCAACTTTTTATATATCTCACTAAATCTAGCAGTGGCACGGGACAACTGCTGAAACAAAGGCATTTGGGGAAGAAATTCTCTGGTGATAAAAATAAAACTATTTCCTCCTCAAAACAGAGACAATTTCTCCTTAAATAAAACCTTATTTTGATCTTCTGTATGGTACAGGGATTTTTGAGAATATAATACTAGAGGTCTAGTTTTTATAGGGTATTTTGGAGAGTCCAGCCCTCTGCCTATTTCAATAAACAGAAACAAGTAATTCTCACAAGACTTCCCAATTTTGGCTAAGCTTATAAATCAACAATTTTACAATGTCTTCAAAAAATACAACTGCAAATGTCTTAAAAGACAAACTAAACTTCAAGAGCATAAATGCTGTGTGAATCTCCCAGATTTGACTTTTTGTACTGTGAGCTATAGAGTTACAAATAAAATGTTTATTTAGTTTCAAAGATACAAATAGATTACGAGAAGGCTCTCCCTTAAATGAAACCAAAAGCCATATTCTATTTTGTGGTACTCAATTTATATATTAAAAAAATAGCTTATTGCTTTTCATTTTACTTTAATGTATCTCAAATAGTGGATTATAAACTTTAGAAAACTTTCACTTAAGCTTGCTTAAATCGCATGCCTACAAAGGCTCACTTTTGCAAGTATTTCCATCCAAGTCACAGGGACTATTTACATGCCTAATTTAACCATGAAATCTTAATGTGTCTGGGGCTTTAGTCACTTACTGGAAAAGCCAATAATCAAATGAGCTAAGTGGTAAAAAAGGATTACAGCAAACCATTTTTTACTTTTACCTTAAAACATGAGATTACTAGCAGCTATATGTTCCAGAGTTACTCCAAAAACAAAAAATAAACAACAACAACAAAAAAACCATTAGCATTCAGTCATCTTTAACACTGAGAAACAGTTCAGGAAATGTTTTCCTTTCAAGAACCTAGTGTTGATCACTTACAAAAAGACCATATCAATAAAATGATGGGGTTACTGAGATACATCAACCATACAGATACATAGGAATATACTTACCCATAACACCACCAGTTTTTGAGTATGTCTCAACAAACATTCACACAGTGTACCACAACCTTGTCCTGCAGCTCAGAAAAATACTACCTCTTCTCTGAAAAAGGCAGAAAACTGAAATTGGGGGGAAAATTGTAGTAGTTCATGCTTGGCCATAAAGCTCACTGTGGTGAGCAAGAATGGAATTTGGGAATCTTGGTTTATAGCCATGAAGTGAAGTATCGGTTCTAGCAAAGCCAAACAAAATTCCAGAGGACTTCAGTGGAGCCATGATTCCTCCACAAATTAGAAAGATTGTCTCTAGCATGAATACCAAAGTACACATACACTTAAAAAAAAATAAAATAAAAGAAAACGGGAAATTCCAGTAGTTACAGTTACCTTGGATTTCCAAAAGATTTTACAAAGTCCTTCTCTAAAGGACTAAGAATATTAAGCAGCCATGGGACATGACTCAAAATAATAAATGGCTTGCTAAAAGATAGAAACAAGGCTGCAGTAAATGGTGTGTTTTCACTGAAGAAAATTTCCTCATGGCATGTGCTAGAAACTCTGCTGTTCAATATAATCATAAATGACAAGTTAAAGAGGTTACAAAGTTTGCTGATGATATTAATTCATTCAGAACATAAGACAGTAAAAGCTAGAACAAAATGCAGAACAGATCTTATGAGACTGAGTGGTGCTATAAAACAGCCCCTGAAATTCAATGAACAAAGAGATGCACACAGGCAAAAACAATCTTACATTCACAGATGGCAAGCCCTGAACTGACTGCTATATCTCAAGCATTAAGGCATGGGACTACAGTAAGCAGATCAGTGAAAAACATCAACTTGATGTTTAATGTTAATTATATAGAAAATTCTGTGAAAGAAAATGAGAGTAGAGCATTATGTAAAAGTACATTCACATCCTGTACACTGCATGTATCCAAGATGATGTTCTCCTATCTCAAGATATTAGTAATAAAACCGATTCATTGAAAAGCAACAGAGCGGGTCAAAAACGTGCGGAAAAATTGAATTTGTCTGTAGTACTCATACTGGAAAAGTGTCAACTGAAGGTAATGGTCATCAAGATCTACACAGAAGAATCACAGAGAAAACTGTTCACTCTTCCAGTGCAGGAACTGTGACAATTCAAATGAAATTACCATGTTAAAATCAAAACAGTGAAGGTTCTTCATACAATGTGTAGCTGAATTGTTGAATCGACTTTGTTATAGACTGTTGTAGATGTCCTAATTGACTTTTACACTAACTCAAGGAATAGTAACACTCAGTGACCTTCTCAGTACACTGGAAACAGCTCTGATAGAAAGTCTCAGTGCCTGGGAAAGTTGCAAAGAAGCGTACCTTTGTATCTACTCCCTTCTCATACACTCACTCCCATAGTCATTCTTCATAAGTGTTCAGTACAGGATGCTGAGTTAGGCTAAGGGGTCATTTAACAAAGTACAGTTATTCTGATTTTCTAGACATTGGGGAGCATCCCTGAGTTCATGGATACAAGTGCACAGATGTGGAAGGGCATTTCTTGTAACACGCAATAGACTTTACCACGTTATTTGCAAAGAAGATACAGTCCCAATCAAATGTGCTATTCTACAGCCTCAAAAGTTGTACATTTATTTTCAGCTTACCTATGAGGTCTGTCGGCCCGGTTCCCAAATTTTCTCCTCGAATTGTCACTTTTGTCCATGAGATGCCCTCATTGGGAGAGATACCAGTCACAAGTGGAGGCTGGCGTGCTCGAGACATGATGCCTACTTAATTACTGCAAACTAAGTAACTTGCACCTGTTCAGCAAAAAAAAAAAAATTATTTTAAAATAATTACGTAAAAGTTGTTAAAAAACCTTCTAAAACAATCCAAAAAAAATTGTGTACATGAGAAACCATTCTCAAAGCTTTTCTGCCACATAGTTATCAAACAATGACGAATACCTACACCTTTTTTGCATTTAGATTTTTTCTAAATAATCGACATAGCCCTAGTTCTGAATTGAAAATAAAATGTAGATTCAAAAAAAAAAAACCACAAAAACATAAACCATCAAAACACTTAACACACTCCAAACCACTTACATCAAAAATTTTCACTCTTCTACTATAAAGTTATCATTGCATTTCTCAGAAAGTTTAGAATTGCTAAGTAATATTCTATGGATATGTATTTGGATTATTTCCCCATCAAGAACTGACTGGCATAAATGCTCCCATGGAGAGGAAACCCCAGCACTAATTTGTATTAAGCATCAATGTTTTGATAGGCTGAGAAAAGAAAAGCATTCCTTACAAACACTACATTAGAAGAAAACATCAATAAAACAAATCATATCCCAACAGATAAACATTAAGGTACATGAAATTATAAAAAAAAATAAAAGCATTTCCAGAAGAGTATTAAATTGAATCACAAACACCAGTATGGCACCTGTGTCACGCAGCCTACTATGAAACTGATCAGGAATTCCCTTTGTTTATTAGCAGTTTCCCTCGTGCATCTACAAGAAGCAGATGAGCACAACCTGAAGCAGCTTAGTTCCCACCAACATCCCCACATTTCCAATTCTTAACTATAGATCTGCTACTAGATTCAAAGAAGATCCAGGAAGGAAGATTTTTTTCTTTATTTTCTGAAGCAGGAATGCACACGAAAAACCAAGATGGAATCGGAAAGGTGGGAACAAGGAGGAAGATCTCATGGTTAAAAGTAATCAAATACTGCCCCTGGAACAGAAACCTGTCCCTATCCACACCACAGATGCATAGCAGATAACTTGTAATAAAACTCTGCAGTAAAAACATCTAAATTTCTCAACTTCAGAGCCCACGCTCACACTTGAAATCAGTGCAAAACATGTACTGAATGTAAGAAATACTACACAACGTTCAGAAATATTCAAGTTCTAAACAGAACTTGTTAACTTTAGAGAAATTTTTGAGACTGCTACTGAACAGTATGCAATTAACAAGAGATGAAGACTCTGCTGGAATAAGCAAAAACTTAAGTTGCAGTCTGTGAGCCATGCCCACTACAGAAGGGATTATCTGTTAAGAGCCCACAGTTAATGCACAAAATATACCCCTGGAACCAACGCTTTTTGATTTGCTTTAACTGACAAACTTCAGGACATCTGAGCAGCTGAAGTTCCAAGATTAGAAATTACATTATGTTTTCAGTTTAACACTAATTTCTCAAGCTCCTGCAAGTAATAAACAGATGAAAAAGGAATTCAACAATTCTGTCTCGTGGATCCTCTTATAAGCTGTTACGTAAAATGCTGGAACGTTTCATATCTCTAACATGGGGCTGCAGAAGTCAATGGATATTGTCTAAAACCACGTTGCTGGAACAACACTGAAGGAGAGGAGGACAATATCAGCAGACTACAATCAGCTGTCAGTAATCTCTAGATACAGAAGAAAAGGTTATGCTCTGGCAGGCAGTATCCCCTCTCCCCTGCTCCTGTAAGCCCTGCTTATGTTTCTCTATTTTTCAGAGGCAGTCAGTCCCTGCCTCACTTCAAAACCAAAGTCAGGTCGGCTGCAGGACTTGGACCTATTTCCTGCCCTTACCCTGCCAATCTTCCCTCTGACTTCTTGTGTACAATGTCAGCAGGGGAGGATGAGAGGGGTTAATACCCCAACTCTCCCTTTGAATCCTGCCACCTTGATAATTCTACTTCCTTACTCTCATCCTTCTTTTATTCATATAGTTCACCTGAACTACTGTTGTTCCACTTCCTTGCTGAAAACGATAAACTGAATCAGCTGTCAGGATTCCAAATCCTGGAGCTGCACGGTATGTCAAGCTATTATCTCAGATACACTGGATTCAAAGCTTTCCTTGCTACATTACCAAGGCATCACCTGACAAAACAACAGGCAGCACAACAGAAACAAGCTTCCCAACTCCCATTTATAAGCCCAATCCTACCTGCAGCAATCAGAAACTGAAAACACAGAGGAAGTTTTGTTTACACCAATGCAATTAGAACGTGCACAGAAGATCTGATCTTTCAGTATATCAAGTTTCCTCTGGAGTCACGTGCAAAGACGACACTGGAAAACAATCAGGTGCATAACCTTACCTAGAATGAGGAGAACAAGCTCCATGTACCCCTCTACATCTTATCTACATTGAGTTTGCAGCTTTCTTCACATATCCTCAGTAGGGCTCTAAGACACACAACAGATGCTAAGAAAGAATGGGACTACCCATTCAGTTATCTTCCGTAGGAAGCAGCATACATTGAGATTTCAGTGGCACGGTGTAAAATAACTTTTATTTTTCAGCAATCTATATAGGACATTAATCAGTAACACAGATGTAAAAAAAAAAAAAAATGAAAAGAACCAACACCTTCAAGAACTCAGTGGTAGCATGGAAGGAAAACTCCTGAGGAAAATGAGCAAACTAGAAGCTACTCTAGTATTTCTTGTTTGATTCTCACTCCCTCACACTCAACGTCATGGTTTCCTTGCATTGTAGCTACTGTTTCTTTCAAAATACCTAGGCGTACAGATAATTGGCTGGTATCAATATCAAAACTCAGAAGAAATATTACAATGTATTCCTCTGGATTTCAGAAATTGGCACTGTATCTTTCCTCACGATAAGTTGAATAAATGCAATAAAAATGCTGAGCCTCCTGAAGTCTAACATTTCTTCTAAATTATTTCCATACTTATTGCAGAATTGTTTCAAAATACCTCACTTGGATGAGAAGACCACAGTAAATCTCATCACATTACAAGAGCACTACAGCACTGAGATGCACTATTATTTGATTTTTTTTTTTTTAATAGCAATTGGTTTCATTTATTTCAAAGAGTAAATGATGGAACGGTATGGAATCTGTCCTTGCAACAGAGATCAAACAAATGCCTGAGAGTCTTCATTTGTAATATTTTCCCTTCCTCTTTTGACATACATGTCAATATGCAATAAAACTAAACTGTTTACCGGGAAGCATAGCTTGCATAGTCTTATGATCCAAAAGCAGGTTGCTATTTTTATTTTATTAATCTTCAAGGCAAAGCTGAAAATAATAATAATGTTTTAGTTTCATTTTTTCATTAGTTTCATTTTTTAATTTTCATTAAGTCTAATTAAGAATGATAACTGCAATTCTATAATCACCCCACAGAGAAATCTTTTTTTTTTAAAATACATGTATTCTATATAAAATGTAAAAACAAAAATCAGCTTTCTTACTCAAAGACTGGTTCGTGTGCAGAGCAGGGGAGATTGTGCAAAATCTGTTTTCTCTATGAGATATTTTTTCTGAAAATATGGTTTTATCAAAGAAGTGTTAACAAGACTACTTTTTTTGCCATGAACATTCCTGTTTTATGCTCACAGAAGTCTCTCTTCCCTCTTCACTTCCCTCCCGTCTTTTTAAAACTTCATTTCCTCACAATATCTCCTGAAAAGTTTAACATGGATGACATCTGTTTGACTGCTCCTATGATCTTGTCCATATTATTCTCTCTATTATTCTGTCATACTTCTAGTTATGAAGTGCAAGGAAAGCCTCTGCGAAGACCACCTACTACAAAGCCATCTTGAAAAATGCCTTTCATAAACATCATCTTCATCTTTACATGAGCTTCTCAAATAAACTGTCCTCTCACAGAGGTTTAGCTCAATAAATAAATAAATAAATAAAAATCCAGACTGCTCTGAACACTACAGGCTTGCTAAGGATGGGACATCGTCACTCGTTATCCTAAGAAAAGCCACTTTTAAAGACAAATAGTGAAGAAATAAAATATCATCCAACATAAGGAAAAACACAAGTCTAGATGCTTTTCTGAAAACTTCAGGTTGTTTAAAACAGGAATTCTTAAATAGGTTTCCACATTAAACTCTCAGTGAAATGAAGAAAAGAAATGCAAAGAGAAAGGACATCATCAATGCCTACCAAAATTACTCTGTAACACAGAGCACTGCTTACTGTTCTCGAAGCAATACCAAAATACAACATAAGTGAAAAACAGAAGTTCAGGATTCAGGGTTACCAAACTGGCCTGTATGTTCAAATCACAAAATAAAACTACAAACATGACAAAGGCACAGAACTTCAGAAGACGAGTGGCAACAGGATGCACCTAACAAATTTCACTAACAAAAGAATTGAGAGGTTTTAGAAGGGTGCTCCTGGCTTCTAAAAAAAGAAGGCGAGCTGGTTCCAGTGACTGAAAATTCAGTTAAGTAAAGTTTTCAGTAGCACTTTGTCATGACACTGAACTTAAAAGGCACTCTGGAAGGAAGACAGAATCAAGGTCAATGCAAATGTCACGGTCATCTAGCAAAGGAAATCTAAGTTATCAAGGAGGAATGAAAGAAAAAGTCTATGTCATACCTCTGAGAAAGTCTAAACTATATGCAAGGTAAAAATGACATCCACGTATAATTAAAGCCTTCAGCTATCAAGCACCTATTTGTGCCCAGTCATATATGATACATGTGACTGACTACCATTAAAAACATTTTGATGCAGGTACAGTAGGAACAACCACAGCATCTTCCCTGTTCAAATCACACCATGCCTCCCATGTTGTTTGCTTACCAAACAACCCACAAACCAGTACGTTACTCGTATCACAGTAACACTGCAGCATTAAATGCTGTCTGAATGAACAGATTTATGAAACAGATGATTTTAAACAATCAATAAATGCTCGGATTCCAGAACACAGGTGATGGCCTTTGCACCTTAAACTACACAAACTTGTGCTTCTACTAAATAAATCTAGGTATTTGTTTTCACTAGGAAACGCAGAGGGTCCCCTGAGTACAACGCTCTACAACAGTGTCAGTGAAGGAACATGGCAAATGACCCTAAGAAGGACGACAAAGCAGAAAGTTTTCTATGTTTGCGTTCAAAACCATTACAAAATGACAAAAAAACCAACATTATTGCAACCTTTTCTGTGCTTTATCTTCCCAACAATATAAATTCAGACAGACAATCTACATAAACTAAGATTTAAAAGCATCCAAAAAGCAGCACTGTGAAAATAACTGACATTTATTAACCCCTCTGGAGATCTTCAGTGCCCTAGAATTTCCACAGCCTTCAACACTGCATTAATAATACAAAGTCCATTCCTGCAAGCCTGCCAGGAAAGACTGGGAAGTGAATAAGCTAAACAATGCTGAAATTCCAAGTGATATTAAGAATCTACACATGTTTATTTAAATAATAAAAGAAGACTTGTCAATTTAAACAAGAAATGCTCACAAATCTTACATTTCGAGGGAAAAAAAAACCCTCTTCAAAACACCACTAAGCTACTTATAATGAAAAGATGAACAAACAGGAAAAAAAAAGGAGGGGAATTTCATCGTCACACAGAAAACAACAAAGCCTCATTTGTCTTGGTCTGTCATATCCGGCATGTTGATTCAAGCCAATCTTAACACTGACAAACACGTTAACCTACGGGACAATGTTGCATGCCAAAATCAATTTTGGTCTGGGAAGATGAGCACGTTTTGAGATGGGAGGGCAAACAATGAAAAAGATCGAGAGTATTAAAAAAGACATAATACGATACCCCTTTTGTTTTAAAAGGGCTACTGAATATTGCAGCCAGTCACAAAGTCCACGCTAGAGACTTCAGTCTGGGGACAGGCAAAGGAATAAGCGCAACCACTTTACTTTCCCAGCGGCTCTACCTGCCTCTTTCATCAACATCTCTGAGGTCCTGCTTTACTTAACCCAGCAAGGTACACGTTCGTGGCACTGTATCTTGACACAGTGAAAGCAAAATAATCACAGCACTCAGCAATGCCATTAACGTCGCCGAGTGGAGAGGAATTAAAAGCTGGACCCGAGGCAGATGCTGGGAGAGCGCTGGGTAAAAGAGCTCAGGGCATATTTCAGAGTGCGCTGCAGCTGCGAGGGATTGACACTGCTAACTGTGGAATCAAGCTCAGGAGAAACTCCGGGCACAGTTCCGGCATCCGAAATAAATTAAAGTAAACAGTGTTGCTCTCTCTCATCCACCCTGTTAGCAGGCTCTCTGTTGAGCTGGAGACCACACACCCAGACCACACAGCACCAGCTGAACTCACTCGCACGCAACATCTAGAAGCTGTCACTCTGCTGAGGTATGGAGAGGAAAAAGAGGGGGCAGGAGTGCGAGAGAGTGAGTGAGTGAGTGAGTGTGTGTGTGTGTGTGTGTGTGTGTGTGTGCGCGTGTGTTTAGAAAAGCTGCCCACTCTTCCCTCCTATCATTACAGCTGGCTAGGTTTTGTGCGGTTGGAAAGGAGGGAAAGAAGGGAGGGATAAAAAAAGACCTATAAACTCACTAAGAAAACATACTGGTCTTGGCCTTTTGTAGTAATGATTTGCACTCCTCCTGCACTAGTTTAGTAGCTGTTGAAGGGCTAACAAAGCATCCATTTAGCATCAATTAACCTTCTATCTATCACATGTCAAAAAGAAATCTAGAGCTGTATAAATCCATTTCATAGCACATACTCAACAACAGCATCCTATCAGTCATGACACACAGCATACCTATATCCTGATACACTGTTAACTCAGGAATTGCAATAGGTTATTTATTTGGAGAGGGGAGAGACTCCCCACAAAGAACACTTAACTACATGAACAAGATTATGATGTCAAAATGCTGAATTTTTCTATAAACATTCCGTCCTGAAATGAAGCTTTGCTCGTTAGGATCTTACACCGTAAACATCCTGAATGAAATTAACGAGCCTACATATTACAATGAGTTGTGATCCATTGCAAAGAAGTAAGAATATTTCATTCTAAAAAAAGGTTAAAAAGAAGATTCCCTGTTCATTGCAGGGGAGTTGGACTAGACAACCTATAGAGGTCTCTTTCAACTCTAAGGATTCTATGATTCTATAAGATTGATCTACTGGTACAGATGAACAGAGACTTCTACAACAGTAGGTTTGGAGGGGATTCTTTGATTTCTTTTAGTTCAGAAAATCATTTTATGGTCAATTTTATCACCTGTTGAAACAGGAAGAGTTGAATGAACCATTTGAACATTATTTTAGTTACAGAGAAAGTTTTCTTTCCATCCACTCCGTCACCACGAATGCAAGTATCTACTCCAACAAATTCACTTGCAAATTTAATGTAACCCACTTATGTGGTCCAACAGCCCATAACCACGGCCACATCGTCACCTTTTTTCCAAAATCTATTCACTTAAATGACAATGACAATCACAATGTGCCAACATTAAACACAATCATCAATACTACAATAATCCAAATGTCAATTCTAGCCATATAAACTTGAATTAGGATATTTTCATAGGAGAAAACTTCAACAAAAAAAATTCTAAAAGTATCACCCTATGAAATACATTTTTCAGACAAGTTAGCTTTAAAATTCTATAACTTCATAGTGAAAATAAACTATTCCTCCAACTTATTAAGTACGTCTACATACTGTTTTATGCCAGTTCTTGAATGAACAAACACTTCTGCTACTACATTCTGAGTTACAGCACCTATTCATTACCAAGTCTCAAGGCAAACCAGTTTACATTTTCTGAATGTCTGTTCTGGTCATGCTAAGCTGGCTAGAAAAGAGCAGGAGCTTATAAGAAAGTGTAATTCAAGGAAGCTTGAGCACAGATGTTTCTCCCCAAAATTTCTGCTATTTTCGTTATAAATTGCATTACAACTCCCCAGAAATTAAGTCATCTACTTGTTAAAAGCTTCTGTATTTATTACGCGACACATCACCATAATCTAGCGACGTTGTGAAGAAAAGCCTTAAACATATATATATATAAACATATATATAGAAAAAAGTCAACTCAGCTTTACACGAAACCATATCACAGATGGCCATAAATCTCCCACTCATTTCCAAATTCTCAAAGCACATGCTTTCCTACATCTGCTTCTACCTCCAAAATCCAGTAAGTTTGCTTCATCTAGAAGTCATTACCCTCCCTGTCTTACATTTAAACCATTCATCCCTCTTTTATTCTAGGTTTCTACAGTTTATCATAATTTTCTGCATTATTTTAGTTATCAGAAGAACAGTAAAGAATCTTAATACCTTCATCATCTCTCTATCTTACATTATTCACAGACAGAAATTAGAAATCAATACTGCAAGCATCAAAAAACTTACAAGTACGTTATGCAAATGCACTCAAAAAGATCCAGAAGTTCAAAAAATAAACTACATAAATCCCAATGGGATGGGATTTATTTTCTTTTTTACAGAGAAAAGAAACAAGACACCACAGATTTTTTTCTAAGCCCTGTAACTATACACAATATTCTTTATAAAAACACTATATAACCACTGTAATTACACAGTTCATATGACTGAAGTTTTAACTTGGGTTCTTGTAGGTAGGACTGCTGCAGTGAATTTAACATTCGCCGTGCGGCTTTTGGGGCAGTTTCTTTTGTTTCAGAAATATTTAAAAGGTGAGGCACGCACTTCTGTTACTGAGATCCCTGTAATTCTCATGTTCTCACCCAAACATCACATTCCATCCTCCGCTAAGGGAAGTACACAAGATACATGCTCTAGTCTCTCTCTCTATTCATATAGAGAAATACACGCGCAGTTCTGTCTGAGAGCCTGCGTGCACAGGTATTTTTCTTACATATTTCTGCCTGCCTCTACCTTGCGTACTCTTAACCTTCCACTTACCTATCTAAAATTCACATCTGCCGTTTGGAATTACCATCTTTTCAGATCAGTAAAGTTGTCTTGTGGGAGACAGAAGTTCCACTGCCTTCTATGCTGATGAAACATGAGAAAACATGAGAAAAACGCATCCTCTTCCTATGCAGATTCTTAACTTTCTGTCTAACATTCATGTTCCCAGAAAGAATGAAGGCATACATGTCAAAACTACGGTGAGATCTGCAGTGTCACAGTACTCTCAGAATTTGAAAATAGAAAATGTTGTTTTTTTTAAATCAAGATTTTAGGATGGCCTTAAAAATTCAGTTAGTCTCCAATGCAAAATTTAGCATTCAAAAAGAAACTTTCGCTCAGCAAGATCAAAAACTGATAAGGACTTTTGGATGCCATACAGGAATTTCTGAATACGGGGTACACGCTACTTTCAGCATAGCCAAAGTGAAAGGAAAAATATAGAATGTAAGCCTAACTAACTGAAACATCACAGATTTGTATCATCATCTGATCCACAGCCACTGTTACGCTGACAGAACTTCCACCGGCTTCTGTGCCATATACCCAAGGTTTGCTTTAGAAAATTCAACTGAAAACTTAGTCTGTAGTTTCCTTATGGTCAAGAGAAAAAAAAAACAACAACACAACCTACAAAAGGCTTTGTGTCTCACAAATTTTGTTTTCCTTAAAATCCAAACAAACAAGTAAAGAACAGAAACACAGGCTTTCACACCCACCCCTGAGTGCAATCATACTATTTTCTACGGAAAATGCTGCGTGCACTGCATGCACTGATTAATAACTGTTGTCAAAGAAGGCTACACATCAATTTCCTCTTAATAAAAAGCACTAAATAGTTCCAAAGTCACATAAAAAGTACAAATGTCTCCATACATACAAAACACGGGGAGCAGAGGAGGCATTTGATTTAGTTTTGTTTAAAATATTAAATGCCTAGCTTACCTTCCCCTAATCAAGATACGCAACGTAACAATAGCACAATTAATCCTCATTTTCAGGCATTTGTCCCATTACTCAGCTTCTGGGAAAGCTGCCTCGGATTTCTTTTTTTTCAGGAGATCACAAAAATGAGGTTCTCCCTCCTCCTCTTTCCTCCTCCTCCAACTTTGGACACTGGGAGAACAATCAATGCTGTGACTCCTTTTGGACTGAAACACTGACAGAATTCTATTACTTCAAAAATAATTTGGGGGTTCTGACCTTTTTTTTTTTTTTTGAATCAGCTTTATTTTTAAATTGATACTTTACAAGCTGTAAACACAAATGTTTGTGTCTGTGTTCTGTGCAAAAGATGAAACACCAACCTGACGTGACTGCCCTGTGCAGGCACTATCTACTCACCCCATATCGTACAAGCACCTTTACAAACAGAATTTTCCCATTACCAAGTACTGCTGCCCTCCCTCGGGAAAAGCAATCTGAAAGACAATGTTGCACCATACAGATTTACAGAAGGTAGGTGGTCTAAGACAAAAGGTTAAGCTGAAGAGCTGTGTCTGACTTCCCCTCAAAGATATCCATTTAGCTATTTTCAGATTTCAACCCTTCAGCGTGCTTTTAAGTACAGCACCAGATGCCACTCGTACAGAAAAGCTCCCACAGAAAATAAATTCAGTGTAATACGTACAATCTTTTGAGCATTATTTTCAAGTCCTTCATTTTGAACTGAAGTACTACTGATTTCTTCTGTGCAAAATGTCCATGTGCCCTTTTTGCATAATTAAAGCAATGCATAGCCATTTGAAATCCACGCAGGTAATACCCACTGGCACTTCACAGGCTTGACTTGTTCTGGAGAACAAAACTGTAGTTTAATTCATGTATTCTTTCAATAGCTGTCAGAATCTGTATTTACAAAATTAATTTTTATATTCAGACTTCTGTGATCAGCCTATTCAGATCTTATCCCACATCTTGCTCTTTTCCCCTCCCTTAAATGGATTGAGAGGAAAACAGAAAAGCAAGAAGAGAATCAAAAGTAACTCACAACTGACGATCAGTTTCAAGTACAATGCTAAAGACTTACAGGATTTACAGCCAGCTATATCACACTGACAGAAATTGATGAAGTAGGGTTTAACATAACATATCTCAAGCTTTCATCACTAAAAGAGGTCAGCGGCCTCTGTTTCTTGTCTACCACTTAATGTGCTTCAGTGCAGCTTCACTGTGCAGAACAGCATCATGAACAGACTGTATCACTGGATGCTTTTTCATGGGACCTTGCGAAACTACCGATGAATCATATTTTAATACCTTTAATATTTGTTTTTGCCTCACATGTTCTCAACATAAGGAATCCTACAACTCAAAACACTAAGATCTGAATACGCAGATCCAAAAATAGTTGGTGAGCATTACTTTGACTACTGAAGACAAAACAGCTTCTCAACAGAACGACATCAATATGCACAGTGTTGAATATTTTATTCAACAGACATTTCTTCTGTGTTTTTTTTCCTTAAGTTCATGACTAGAACTAAATGGATTTGCCACTGAGTTCCAAAAACATCCATTAACTTAGACTGCTACTCAGCACTAATTTCTGATAAAGCAAATACATCACTAAAGGAATTACTGAGTAAACAAGAAATTGTAATTTATTCAACTATCGCCATAAAAACACAAGACAACTTTATGTTAACAAAAAAAAAAGCGCAAGCTTGGTTGGTAGAATATGTTTAATTGAATAGTTTCACCTCTGACAAACACTAAGAAAAGTTTTCCATACAGGAGAAAAAAAGTCATACCACCAGACGTTAAATTAATGGTATTTTCTCTGAAATAAATCACACTAGTATAATGAAAATCATTGCATCCTGTTTAAAACAACAGAACCCCCAGTTAAGTAAAAACACTGTTGTCCAAGGGTGGGCATAAATCAAGAACCCTGTAAACTAAGTGATCCATGGGAAAGAAAGCAGCAGCAGGGCATGCTTTTGGCCGCTCCTTGCTGGGTCAGTGCAAGCTGTGACAGACACTACAGCGATATGGAATGGAGAATTACAAAGCTTTTCTTCAGGGGAGCAAAAATAAATCAAGAAGTCCGACCTGCTTTGCTAAGTGAGAAGTTTTAGCTGGAGTTTACAATTAAAAGTAATTAAAAAGAAGAACCCAATAGCTATTGGGTGGCAACCCTGCCCATGGCAGGGGGTTGGAACTGGATGATCTTTAAGGTCCCTTCTGAACTAGGCCATTCTATGCTTTTAACTAGATGCCCTTCTAATAGTTTGACAACTTTATCAAAAGGAAAAGGAAATGAAAAGCTTGCTGCAGTGAAATACACACAAATTGTAAGGAGGAAAAAAAAAAAAACTGTTTACAATCAGGAAGTGCAGAAAATCACAATGAGATTACAATTTTAAACTGAATTTAAAGAACGGGCATTAACAGCTCAGATTTGACCTGACGTTCTGCCTAAGATGGCTTATTACCTTACTGGGCTTCAATTCAAAGCATTTGAGCATATGGCTAGAAGCTGTCAATCTAACAAAAAGTAAACAAGATGCAAGAGGTAGGAAACCCCAAGGAAATAAATAAGAGAGGAGGAAAAGGCAACCACTGGGAAGAAACGCTACTTTGAAAACCAGCAGAATGGGACGGATTGGCAGGGCCCCTTTTGGAAATAGGACCATCCTCGTGTCCAGGCAGCTGCTCCCCTCAGTACGAAACCGTTTTGTGGTTCCTTCTTAAGCTAAGTTAATTAAGTTAATTCCCCGGCGCTCCGCCCGTGGCTCTCCCGGCCTACTTCCTGCACAACCCTAACACACGCGGAACCACCTCCACGCCGCTCCCGGGGCTGCTCCCCCACGGCGCTACCTGCCCCCCCACACCCCGGCGGCACGGAGCCCCACCGCCCGCGAACAGCCGCCCCGAACCCCTCCCGGGCCAGGGGCGGGGCGTGGAGCGCGACGCTCGGCAGGCGGAGAGCCTCGGTCTCCCCCCTGGATGGGGACGGTCTCCGCCCCAGCGCATGGAGGGAGGACCGGCGCTGCCCCGCTGGGAGCCGGCTCCGCACAGCCCGGCGGAAGAAGAGAGGGGCGGGAGGCCGCTCGCTGTCACTCACCGGCCACCGCCGCCGCGCTCGTATCCGGCACCTGGGGCAGCGCCGCTCCCGGCAGCGCCTCCGCGTCCGGCGGGCGCAGGCACCGGCAGCCGCCTCCCGAGGACATCGATGGAGCGCGGAGAGATCGAGGAAGGGCGGCTGCGCCTCGAGCCCCTCCCAATAAAGGGACAGGAGGCGGGGCGGTGGTAGTCCTTTGGGCGCGGAGCAGCCTCTCGTGGAAGAGAGGAAGCGGAGCAGTGGGGAAAGCTTCTGCTAAAATAATATTAGTGACAGCAGCAACGACAACCATAACAAATAATGATAAACTCCAAGGACTGTGTGTACTCCGAGTACTGTGTGCAGGCAGAAACCCACCCCAGGCATTTGCAGCGCAAGATGGCAGGCAGGGCTGCGTGGTGGTGCGCCTGAGAGGAAGGTGCTGTGCCTCTGAGGCAGGTAGACGGGCTCCTGCCATCTCCTCTCTCCCAGGAGCATCACTTGGGTCCTGTAGGCCTGTATCTGTGGCGTGGGGGGGTTGGTGTTTTTCAGGTGCTCTTCTTTTGGAAACAGCAGTTACATTTGTCAGCTAAAACATGTCTGATGCAGCTGGGCTTGACACAGGCGCTTGCAGCCCCAGGCCCTGCAGGACAATCCCCTGCAGACCCTCAGATGGCAGAGTGCGAGCTGAGCCTAGTGTGCTGGCCCTGAGCGTGCTTGGGGTTAGCACTGCTCATTCCCTAAAATGCCTACAATGCTGCATGGCCTAGGCTGGGCAACACCATGGGGCATTCTCACTCATCAGGCTCACTGTTGGGTGGGAACCAATTGCAATGTTTTTCATGTCATCTGTATGAAAAAGAGACCAACTTTTCTTCAGAAATGGAGCAGGGAAAGCTATGAAATTCCATTTCTTGGCTCAGGTTTTTTCAGGTTGTTCCCCAGCAGCCTGACCCCCTGGGCAGTGGCTTTCCGGCACTGCTGCAGAGCTGCACAGAAACAGGACGCAGCTGCTGTAGGAGCTGGTGGTGGGCGGGCAGCATGGGCAGAGCTTGGTCATGCAAATTGGTCCTGGTTTCCCAATGAAAATGTGGGGAGGCATCTTATCAAGCCATCTATCTGCACAAGGCACCTCTGAACAGAGGCTCTTCTTCCTTTTGGGAAGGACCAGGAGACGTCCTTTTCCCCTTTCTGCTGAGATTGTTTGGAGTTCAGTTGTGAAAGCCAAGTGTGAATGAAATCTTAATGAAAAGCAGATAAAAAGCAATGAAAGAGAAAACAGAAAGGAGAATCAGTTGCTCAGTTTTGCCAAACCAGACCTAAGATGGGACGTTAGTGGGAAAAATAAATTATCTTTCATAAAACCTCAAAGAACTTAAGCACCATAAAAAAGCATTATGGCAAGGAAATGTCATTTCCCTTACATTTTTTTTCCAGAGGTGAGAGCTGTGCAAGTTATATTATAGGCTGTAATATCGCAGTGGATGAATAAACAGCTCTCTACTGATTCTTTCCTCCAGCTTTGTTAAATTATCACATGGCATCTGCCTGGGGAACAGTGAGAGACTTCGGTGTCACTCTTTTCTCTAATTAGCTCCAAAGTTGTTACTGGTGACCGAGCAGTTTTCTGTTAATACCCAGTGCAGAAAGACAGCTCATCCATCCTTCAAGAAAAGTAAAGTTGGCATCATATTAAAAAAAAAAGCGTGACTCTTTGCCACCCATTTGAAGATGATGTTTTTTCTTCTTGACAACTTGTTTGCGTTTTCTCATTAAAAGCCTGTCATCAGTTGTGCCAAATAAAACCACTGCTTCGAAAGTTTGGGTTGATACGGAAAGCTCCATGCAGCCTTCCACATACCGGGGTGCAGCCCTGCCAGATGCTCTCTTGGAGTGGATATGCGGGCTGCTAAATCCCATTGACTTTAAGAGGTGCACAAAGGGAACTGTCTGCCTAGGAGATTTTGCAATAAACAATCCTGAGTTTAGATTTAGTTCAAGCAGCAAACTACAGAGTCAGGCTGAATTTTCTGGGGGATAGTTGACTGCTACTTCACTTCTATTGTAAGCACAAATACTGTGAAAGGGTGAATCAATAGCAAGAGTGAATCTGAGCTTCAGAACAGACAAGCTCCAGTGTCAGCTGAAGTGAGAAAAGACTGAAAGATCTTTGTGCCTTTGAAAACATCACCTCCCCATCTAGAGTTTTAAACCAACTACAAGGCATTGATTTTATGCCAATCTTGGTCTTAGGGAACCTGTCAGAACAGCTTAACGAGGCTAAACTCTGGAATAGCAGGAGCCTGAAGGATGGTGTGTGGGGGTTCATCCACATACACAAATCCTGCTGTTGCCAAGAGTGGCACCCAAGACTCCTGTGATCTGCAGGGGCTCTGGATAATATTGTCAGAGAAGAGCTTCCTGTGTTCAAGAGTTTGTTAAATGTAATGTGGGTGGCTTTCCCGGCTGATGTGCAGTGACCATGTGGTAACTATCACCTACCCCTTCAGTGTCTCCAGAACAAAGCTGACAATGACTGACTACAGATATAACCCACTGGAGAAAAGAAACACTGCCCCACACATCCTTTTAGAACAAAAGGAGGAAAACTAGTGTTGTCAGATACCCAACCAAATATATAGCTTATAATATGTATATACCATAGTATTTAATATATATCTGCTGTCATATATAATGCTGCTAATATAAATATATTACTCCATGGAACTCCAGATACCATTAGAGAGATTAATCTGTGCTGTTAAAACTGAGGAAATAAACGACAAGTTGTAATATAATGACCTGGTAAATAGTAAGTATCATTCCTCAGAGAGGTCACAAAAGTAATTGCTCATTCATGCCTTTTTCTAATCCATTTATGCAGATTTGACAGTGATCTGTAAACAGTACATCTCTCTACAAAGTCGGGTAAACAGATATGAAAGCCAAGAGAGATTATTATGATAATCTTGTCTAACCTGAATATTGAAAGCTGTTGAATTTCCTCCAGCCATTCCCACACCATGCTCTTTGTGCAGTTGTTTCTTAGAAAGACTTCTTCATTTTATTTCAGAGCGTTGGAGAAATTGAGAATGCATCACTGCACCTTTGAAGATTTCTCAGTGGTCACCATGCTGCCCTAATGTGAAAAATAACTGATAGAAATATAAATTTTATTTGAATAGGTAAATTCATCTAACTGCATCTGTCCATTGCAAGACTGCTTCTTGTTAACCGAATTATTTTCTTTTGAAGATGCTTGTAAAACACAGCAGGTTTACTCCTTCACCTGCTCTTGATGAATTGTATGGATTCTGCTCTGTATAATCACCTTTCCACAATTTTTCTCATTTCTGAATCCTTTCAAGCTTATAGCTTTCACCAGTCTTTTTTGGCACGTGGACATCAAAACTAGGCCTCTCCTTACTTCCGTTTGAGTTTGTGAGGTGAATATTATAACCAGGGAAATCTGAAGAAGAGAAAAAAGCTATGAAGCATAAGGCTGAAAATGACTATAAGAAAACACCTTCTTAGTCCTGTTATGTGCCCCAAGACAGGATCACCTATTCCTCTCTTATAACATAACTGTTTTTTCAGTCTTCTCAAAGACTTCCCAGTATGGTGCTTTTACCATCTCCTCAGGCAACATTTCCCAGTGTTTCAATACTGGTATCATAAAAGACAGTTTTTTCTGTGTGTACTCCTCACTGTTCTTGTCTGCAATTTTAGACTGTTAGCAAGAGTTCTGTCTTCAGTGGGCAGCTTTTTACATATTTTAAGGCTCTGTCCCCTCTGTGTTCTTTTAGTCATTAAGCAAAACAGTGCCATTAGCATCCTGGTGTTCTTGTTTTCTGAACTAATAATCAAATTTGATCTCCACTGCACACTTTTCCTGTCACTCAATGTCATTGAGTGCAATACCTCAAGACATTCATATTTCAGGTGAAAAACATTTTGAGAAGGATAAACTCCAATTGTAGTCACACTATGGCTTATCAGAGCAAAATAATTCCTTTGCCTATTTTGCAGTCTCTCTTCCTTTTCCTACACTCTCATATGGCATTTGCCTTTTTAAAGCAACATAACAGTGTTGACTCGTGTTTAGCCTGTGATTCACTCTACATTTTTTCTATGGAACTGTAATCCTGTTTACCTTTCCCCTTCCTGTATCCAGGGAACTGATGACTCCATGTCTGATTTACTACGCTTGCACCTTTTGAATACTAACTTTTGTGTTGTTTTTTCTTTTTCTTTAAAAAACTCTCCAGTATGTCAAAATCTCTCTGAATTCTAATTCTGTTCTCTAACACACCTTTAGCTGTTGTCTTCTTCCTCTCCTCTCTATACTCATATTCTGTATGTTGTCAGATAAGTAATAAGCAGTGAGTAGTATCTGACTCAGGACAGACCCTTGAGGAACCTCTCTCAGTGCGTTTTTGTATTTTGATATTGGGCCCTTTTGCTAAGGCTTCACCAGCCATTCTTCTAATCCCATGGGATTTTCAATCTGGACCACATTGCCTTTGTTTATTCTTGAGGAACATTGCCAAAAGCTTTTCTAAAATGAAGATACGTGCAGTTTTACTACTTCTATCCTTTGTATAATACCTATTACCTTACTGCAAAAGGAAATTATATTGGTTTAACAGTATTTGTTCTTGACAAATTCATGTTGGTTGTTACTCAGTTTCTTTGAATGCTTATCGAGGTTTTGCTTGATCGTTTTCACAAGGTGAAGCTACCTGGTCTGTGTGACTCACCAACTCCTTTTTTTCTATGTGTACTTAACTTTAACTGATTGAAATCAAGAGGGCTGCTTCTGTGCCTGTGAGAGGTGCCTTCCGAACCAGAGATCAGAGATCTGAACCAGCAGCAGTCCCAACTCTTTCTTGTCCACTGTAACAAATCTCTAATCCTTGCACACTTTCTTCACCTCACTGTTTATTTTCTTGATCAGTTGATGGAACATTCCTGTAGATGTTGGCTTCTAGCAGCTCTCACTGATTTAAAAAAAAAATTCATGCAGATATTTCCAAGTCATAGAATCATAGAATTGCTCCGGTTGGAAAAGACCTTCAAGATCATCAAGTCCAACCGCAACCTAACCATACTACCCTAACAACCCACCGCTAAATCATGTCCCTGAGCACCACATCCAAACAGTTTTTAAACACACTCAGGGATGGTGACTCAACCACCTCCCTGGCGAGCCTGTTCCAGTGCTTAACAACCCTTTCTGTAAAGAAGTTTTTCCTGATATCCAACCTAAACCTCCCCTGGCACAGCTTGAGGCCATTTCCCCTTGTCCTGTCACCAGTGAGAAGAGACCAACCCCGCTCTCACTGCAATCACCTTTCAGGTATTTGAAGAGAGCAATGAGGTCTCCCCTCAGCCTCCTCTTCCCCAGACTTCCTGTGTTGTGCTATGCACCCAAGACCAGCTGCTTTCTGATTCCTCCTATACTGAAAATCAAATGTTGTGAAACCAACATCTAGGAAGTGATCTACCTAAATCTTACACTTCTATTTCTTTTTTTCAATAAATAGATACAGAAACAAGTTCTCTGACCTTGGCAGCCTTGTGACCATTATCTAGGAGTTTAAGCCAAAACCCCTCATTGTGATGTGAAATAAATTCATCTTAGCTGAAAGGCAAGAGAGAAGAAAACAACATACTGATCAGTGTTTGCCCCCAGATGATTTCTGGTATGCTTCAAGAGAAACAACATATAAATTAATGCACACAATATTTTGAGTTTTCTTCCAGAACACGTACAGTCAGTTTTTCCACATCAAACAAAAAATATAATCTTCTGCACTTTCAACAATTTCCAGCAGTACACAAAATTCTCTCACTGTTTTACTTTCTTGGCTAACACCACCCTAACTCTTGCCTTTCAAGGCTTGTCCAAGGAATCCGTGCACTACTGACCCAGAGGCATTGTTTCTCTAAACAGCACCAATGAAACAAATTATTAATCTACTCTCTGCAGCTAAAAATACCGAATGCTGTATACTACAGCTCTGTCATGGGTGTCATGACTAAATTGCATCAGTTGTAATACTTTTTGGGACTGGCCTTCATTTACTGTGTGTGTTTTAAAACGTTAGATGCCAAAAAAGAAAATTGAAACCTTAAACAGCTTAAAATTTGGCCATGTTTCTATTTCAAAGTTAAAATATATAATTCAAAGACTATTTTGCATTTTCTTTCCCTGGAAATGCAGGATAAATTCTGTCCCTCTTTTCCACAAGAGCGCATTGTAGTACAACTGCTGTCACTTCCCTGCTTTCAGGAACAAGCAGGGAAAAGCTGTTAATTAGATATTTTTTGCTGGCTTCTGAGATCATGTTGAGTGAAGGTGGGGAACAGCTCTCTTGTCCTGCTGCCTGCCCACCCCAGTTTCCCCCACAGGCTCTGGTTGCAGTCAGCACATCCTGATGTGCCCTAGTGAAAGTCAGCAGGAGCAGCAGAGACCTCATATTTAATAGCTGAGTTGATTTTGATGAAACCCAATGAGAAACACTTGTTTTCCACACTCGCCCCATTCACAGGCTCTAGCGACACATCTCTGGAGAGAGAATATGTTGAGCAGCCCAAGATCAGCTGGGATTTTGCCATTACTACTGTTTGCTAGCCAGAGTGCCTGGCGCATGTGCAATGTCTTGCAGGCACATGGCTTTATTTTGCAAGCACGTTGTAGCCAGATCCATTTTGTCCGGTCTGTAGTATAATGGGGACTATTTTTTGACAACTGATACATAACAATAAATAAACAAAGGCTGATTACACAACAGGCATATCACGTACACACTCACTTGCAAAACCACGTTTATTTTAAAGGAAATTATATGTTTTGGGTTTTTTTTATGTATCTGATGACATAAATAAACATTCAATCTATTTCAAAACCCCTTCGTGGCTGTAATTTTTTTATTCCTAAGCTTCCTTATCTCTCTTCTTTTTTCTTCCTCCCACCCTTCTGACCTCTCATTGTCCCGTAGTGAAAAAGGGAGGGAAAAAGAAATAATAGATTGCATTTTACATCTATTAGATATAATTGTGGTGTTTCTTTTAGAGACAAAAATTGTTTTAACATATCCAACAAGCAATTAGCATTAAAATGTGGATTTTGATCTGTGCCCTAAATGGGTAATGAAAGGTACCAGGTCAGATAGCTTAATCTGAAAACCATTAAATACACTACAATACTCAATTTTAATGAACTACAGTTCTAGTTTTTAATGTTTCTTATTGCCACTTATTCTTAGATTCAGAAGACTATCAGAAGTAAATTTACATGAGAGAGGTGTTTAGCTTTGCCTTCAGATCTACAGCAATTTCCAGATAAATTTCTGAAAAGAATACTGGTTAGTGTTTAAAAACATAGTGGCTTAAATTTATATTGTTAAATCTGTATTTAGTCCTGAAATGTGCTGAGGACTCTGGCTGTGATCCAAGAGAGCACTTACGCATTCCCATTAACTTTAAAACACATTCAGGTTTATTATTCACTTTACCAAAGGAACTGAACTCTAATACTTAAACTAAGCATGCACTTGAGTGAGCTGTTGGGTTGAGCCTTATTTAACCCTCTATGCCCATTTTTGCCCACCATTCAGACCCAGACTCACTTTACTCACAGTGGGACTAGTGATACTGGTGAAACTACTAGATAGATTACAGCCTTCAAGGCTGTTTCTTTGAAAGGTCCAGGTGCCTATCTCACACACTTGCGCACATCCAAATCTAACTTTTGGGCAGTATTCACATGCTTCTGAAAGCTTGATAAAAGTTCCATTGCAGTGGATCAGAGTTGCTTTTCTGTATCCGGAAGGGATAGGACATAAGTAGCAGACACTGTAGCAAAGAACACTCAAGTCAGACATTAGGAAGAACCGTAACAGTAGGAACAATGTTATACAGGGATGGGTTGTTTAGTAAATTGTCTGAACCTACTTCATTGGAAGCCTTGAGGAACTATCTGAATAAGCATCTACCAGAAATGATGCTATTCCTGGTGCTACAGTCATCCTTCCTTAAATAGGCAGTATGCATAAGACAAGTTCAAAAAGTGCCTTAGTGCCCCTGTGCAACTATTAATTGTAGTGAGACTCATACCAAACTCTCACTGTCTACTGCGTAGCCTTTTATGTTGATATCTTTGCATTTTCTCACATAGGAACCATGTTATGATTCAGTTATGAGCAAACAGCAGTATTACACAAATTTACAAGAAAAAAAATATTTATTTTTGCAAGTGTTTCTAGCAACAGAAAAAGATGGCATGTGAAAACAGTGGCTAGAAGCATTTCGATTAGTGCAATTTCTCAAAGCTATCAGCTGCAGTTAAAGCCAACGTCAGTGAGAATTTAACAGAAATCTTGGTATTTTTTTTAAAGGGGTATTTGTAGAAAAAAAATTTAAAGGTTAGAAAGAAAAACCAAGATTAGAAAGAAGGGTTAGTATAGCGATGATTGTTTGTGAATGTGATAGTCAGTAGCTAGTTACTTTTCAGGACGGTATGAGTCCTTGTAGCTAACCTGCCAGCTCTCTCCTCCAGCACACAACCGCCATGCCCCAACATCCCTAGAGATGCTTCCGCTAGCTGTAACGAAACAAGCCTCCATGAAGAATCTTCTAAAGCAAGTGACGCTCTGGTGATTTTACAACACACATTTACTCTGTGGACAGCAAATACGCTTTTAAAAGTGACCATTGTGCCTGCCATGTGTTCCCAGCCATCCCATGCAATGTCTTTGTTCTTCCAATGACGAAGTGATAGGGTAGCTGCATCCTCAACCAAGGGCAGAAACCTTCAGCAAGGAGAGGGCCGGGGCAGCACTCATATTCTATTTAATCCCCCTTTTTTTTTTTTTTAATCACTGCTCACATTTGAAAGGCAAAATTAGCCAGCTGTTAATATAAAGGTCTAGTAGCAAGGCACATTTACACATGCAAGACACATTTGGATAGATTGCTGCTTTACACATAGCTTGGGGCATTTTTTTTTAACTGCCAAAATCAACCTTTTCTCTGGGAAAGGTGCAGAGAGGAAGTTTGGAAATAATGCTGGAATGAGCTGGAGAGGTCCACTTATTTTGATATTTTACTCATTTACAAGAAAATGTTTGGTGAACAATTGACTAAAAAATCTCCAAATTTCAGTGGCAGATGGATCTCCAATGTGGTATCCTGAAAACTCAGAAAGAGGAGCAGGCATTTCCTTTGTTTTAAGTTTTGTTTCCTTTTGGCCTCCAATTTCATCTCCATTCTGAAATATCTATAAATTCAAATAATCTGGCAATCTTAAAGGTATGTGCCTTCAGGTAAGATCTATCTTCAGTTCCAAATAATTTCTGGGATACAAATCTGTATTCTAATAGAAAACCTACTATGACACAGTTCTTTATGCCTGCATTCCAAGTATTGAAGTATGATTCTCAAAAATGTCAATAGTTCCAGCTAGAATATTCAGGGAAAAAAAACCAAACATGATACTGTTTGTTAATGTTGACATGCTCGTACCAATCTTCAATTTTTTTTAACCCCCTTCCAGAAAAAAGTGATAAAGCAAAATAATGGAGCAATAGGAGAAAAAAGTGATGTATGTCTGCAATTTTGAGGAGGGATTCGGAAAAATATTTGAATGATCTTGAAATCTAAGGCAAGCATATGTACTCAAGCATGTGCACTGTGAGCACAAAGGCAAGGATGATGTAGTGACCCTGGCTGCTGTGAGACTGCATTCCTGAAGTAATGTAGAGAGACACAGGGCTAGGGCCAACCTTACATGCCAGCAGAGCTGGAATTTGCCTAGAGAGAGCAGGGGGGCTTCTCCCCTCCCTCCACACACGTCGTGTACGGATTGAACTCTGCAAGACTTGCAAAGAATACACGTTATATTATCTTTTCATTTCCACAGCATCTGTGCATTTAAACTTTCATGACTCATTGTGTCTGCGTGTGATCGTCTTGTACGTGTATTTAAGTTGCTGCTCTTACCTCTGATCTTGAGAGACAAAAGCAACATTGAATTCTTTTTCTATTATATATTTTTACAAAAGAACTACTGTAAAAATTAATCAAAGGTATGCTGGTTTTTATTGTTATTTTTTTAATTTTGGGGGGTACTTTTCCTCATATTGCAGTGATTTTGAAATTGAAACGTTGCACTGCTGAGAAAGTGCCATGAAAATATAACCCACTACATTCCATGAAAATAAATAAGCAAGGCCACCCAAATTTTCAATTAGTGCTAGTGCAGTATGCAGGAAATGGCTCGGGAACCGTCAAAGGCAGCCTTAGGCTGGGTCGTGGATACGGAACAGTGACAGGAAGGTTTGAGGCAGGAATACAGGCTCAGTGTGAAGATGGCTCCTCTCCAAGGAAAACGGCATGCTAATAGGTTAATACTGATTTCCTGAAACATACAGCCTGGGTATTACATGCTGGAATTTACATTCTGACAAAGGCAATTGCGGAGCCTCAAGACTTTGCTTTTTTGGTGATGAAATAACACTAGAAAGTTCAAGCTGCATTATATATTTCGTGTTTTAAGCTTATTAAACATTCAAAGTACAAACTGTGCACATATTTTTAAGCCACCTGAAATAGCATCAGCCTCACAAGTTTGGGAGGCTGGTATGAGAAAAATTATGTTTCAACAGGTCGGGTTTGTCTAGAGTGATGCCATCAACAGATACTGACCAGGGCCGAGATAGGCCGCTTTCAGAGTAGGTCTGCCCTGAATTCAGAAATATTGCCCGATCAAACAGACATGCACAGGAATAGGAGTAAGACATGTTCTTTCAGCACAGCCTGTACAGACAAAGAGGTATTCTGAAGATACCTGAGGACTGAGTCAAAAGTTGGGCAAAGCATTTCAGAAACTTTTCAGTTTTTCAGCTAAAAAGTAGGAAAGCAGACAACACATCCCTTTGTGCGAGTCAGAGGAAGAGCCACTGTAGACAGCAGAAGTAACTGCACTAAACCTTAATTCTGAAAGTATGTGCCCAAAACAAAAGTAGAAGAAAATGAAAAGGGGAAGAAACTGATCAGGAGAGAAAGCCCTGTCTAGCTAAATTGTCCAGCGTTATTAGTTGCTGGACACTTGTCCTCCTCGACTAGGAGACAAGAAGCTGCAGAACATCCTCATGGAAAGGGATCTGGGGGTTCTGGCTGACAGCAAGATGAATCTGAGTCAGCAGTGTGCCCTGGCAGCCCAGAATGTGTCAGCTGGCAGGGATGCATTTTACATCTCTTCTAGCGAAGCTGTTTTAAATAAGCTTTGGAAAAAATTTAATCAGCACAGAAATATTTGAAGTTCCAAGAACCTTACCTACTTTTGAACTTTTCTAGCTAAAGTCAATAATTGTGTCACTTGCCTGTGAAAGAGCAATTAATGGAGCAAGGAAGGAAGTGGATGGAATTTGGGGGGTTTTAATTTGTTTTCCCACATCATGGTACATTTTTTGGTCACAGGCAATAATTATTTAATCAAATGAAATTTGCCCAGTGGTATTTCACATGACAACACTGCCAATCACTGCAGAGCAAACAAACTCTTCAGATGGTGGAGGGAGAGTTTACTCATCTGTCCTCTGGTGAGCTGCTTGCTGTGAACTCTGAATGGCACATCTGATATTGCTGAAGTGATCCATGGGCAGCTGAGTGAACAGGCACCAACTCAGGGCAGCGTTTTCTGGTTTAGAGGATTCTGAACAAAAGAACTTGGACATGTGGGTATGGCTGCGTATGCACTCGATCATTGTCCAGAATCAAGATGCTCTTCTGAATTGAGGCCACAGCTTTTATGAAAAGGTACTTCTTCTCTGTAGGAACAGAGAGCCTCATTTCCTTTCCACGTGAACACTTGATCCATGATAAATGTTTATAAAGTTCCCCTTCACCAAGTTTCTTAACTGCTGAAGAATAAATATTTAAAGAATCACAAATACTATAATCAAAACCACGTAAGATGCTACAAGAGTGTTCCCTATTGTACGAAAAACAAAGGAGCTGAAGCTTGCAGAAAACTTCATTTTCCTGGTTTGAAAGCTGATCTACTGTACGATACAGTATGTATTATCTTTGTGCAATATTTTTAAAGCAATGCCTTAAATGCCATTGGCTTAATTCTTACCATATTACTATAACAAAACTATGGAAACCCTGCAGAAGACCAATGAAGAAGAGGTTTGGGGGTCCCATCTGCAGAGTACTGAGTGCTTTGGCTTTTATTCAGTGGAGTCTTGGGGATTAGACTTGTGTTTAAGATTAAGGACATACCTAAGTGCCTCACTGGATGGCAGCCAGAACGTTCAGCATCTTATAGGACTGAGCCCTTTGCTGGCAGTCAGAGAAGACTTTCAGCACTGAACAAATTCTTTTGCTGGAGTAAAAGTTATTGTTAAAATAAAAAGGCACATGTTTCCCAATTGCAGTTTGTAAATAACACCTGTATACTTAACCCCAGAAGCAGTGGGCCACCTAATGGAAACTACTCACAGATTTTTGAAATATAACTGTGTGCATAGAGTTGAACAACAAGAATCTTACTTTTGTCACTAGGGTTAAAATCCTCATACCATGGAAGAAAACAGGAGTATTGCCATTTCTCTCCCTTATTACATGACACAGCCTGGTGTGGTGCCTCCTCCTACCTCTAAGTTTGACTGTAATGTTAAATTAAATGGCAATTCCCTATGGCTAGTGATCAAATTGACCAAAAATATCTGCTTAAAGAAAAAGGTGGAAGTAATGTTATTTTAATGCAGCTGATGCTTCCTGAATTTTAATCAAATGGGTCAGAAGGATGAAATTAGTCAGACACAAAAATACAGTGATTCAAAGGTGATTTGAACACCTTCACACAGGTAAAATTCTTTCTCAAGTTTAAATCTCCTCCCCTTCTTTCTCTCCAAACAATTATTGCTTTTATCAAATACAATGGAAATAAAGCTTTTCTGCTTTAGAAAGTAAGAGGAAAATTAACCATGATAACTCTCACAGTTTTGATCTGCCACACTTTTCTTTGGTCTGATTCCCACAGATCAAAGATTGTTTCCTGATTTCCTTTCCACTGTCATGTACAGGTATGGGAAAAAGCCCCGGGGTGTGGGCACAGTGAATGGTGAGAGGGCTGCCCCACTGGGCTGTCCCAAGGAATTCCTGGACTCCCAGCACCACCTGGTTGCTTCAGCAGCAGCCATACAGTAGATGCGCACCAGCAGCTGACCACCATGGCTGCAGCCTTTTGGGCTTTGGCCCCATGCACAAGCCTGAGCTGCAATTGCAGCCATGTGCCAGACCACCTGCAGGCCAGCACCAATTTCCTCAGAAGCAGAACATGATGAGAGCAATTTGCACCTTGCATGTTCTGTATGTTTGTAATTAGTAACGAATTAATGCAGAACATTCCTTTGCAAGTCTCTTTTCACCAGCAACAGACATGTCCATGTATTTGAGCCAAGGGAGAGAGAAAAGCATTGTTGGCATCAGCATTTTCTTTTTTCTGTATCTCCTTCAGCCTCCAGGTATGCATACTATGTACAAGTGAAAACTGACTCTCCTTTTATATTATCATTAATTTTCACAGTAGCTACCAAGAAAAGAGTGGTATTTTTTCTACAGTAAACTGCTACAGAGCCAATTCAAATCTGATGCAGTATTAAAAAGGGGAAGAAGAACTAGCAGAAGGAGGAGAAGAACTACATACCCGCAGGTCTTGCTGATGAAACTGTTAATGAAAGTACAGCCATTCAGCTGAATTACTCACAGCTCTGTAATATATATGTTTATCTTCTCTCAAGATACAACAGTAAAAAAAAAAAAGTAGCTGAACTGAAAAACAAGCATGGTGACAGTGAAGGAATCAGATGTGCAACTCTGGAAATATTCAACAACTTCTTATGCACAAAACTACTGCTTTTTTGATTTACGTTGCGTGCGCCTGTGTACAAGCTTTTCCTCCACTAATTTTCTGGTTTTCGAAAACCACCAGAGGGAGCCCGCAACCTCTCATAAGAAAAGCATGTTGGGGTTGACAATGAAAAAATGAAACAGAAACTAAGCTGCCTTCCAGTTTCAAAGAAGTACGCTAATTTCTGATTCACCGAGATCCATGTAGATGCACAAGTTCTGGACAGGGACATTTGATATGCATAAGCCAGCTAACACAATGAAGAGAGAGAAGTGATGCCACCTTTGGTACTTTGCTGCTGTTTTCCTGTGATTTGTTCAGTTTTCCGTAATTCCGTTGATATAGAGTTTGTGCTAGGAAATTATTCTGAAGCAAACTCAGGCAAACAAAACAATATGCAATTACTTGGTGCACTTTTTATATGAAAGCATAGAACAATTTTAAAGACCCTTTTAGATTTTGATTGTGACCATGATTAATGCAACTCATGATAACTCTAGTATGCCAGAAGATAAATTTTAGAGGTGCAGGTTAAATAATGTATGCACCCAAATATTGTATGATACATGTCGCTCAAGAACATACTTTTGAACCCTCTGTGTAAGGCCATCAAGTGCACGAAAATACAAATTCTCTTAATTACAACGTGGCATCAGAACCGCCTCACACTGTCACTGGGGTCTACTTTCTTGCAAGGGCTGACACTGGACTGTGGTAGTCATTGGGGAAAGGCTGTTTGTTTGCAAGAAGCATAGGAAGCACCATGTCACGAAGCACCAAAGTGATCCTACAGGTGTCTACACCATAAATGTTAGTGATTGCAGTGACTATCATGAAGAAGTACTTCCAAATATATCCTGGCATACTCTGTGACTTGCTGCCAGTTTGGCTATCAGCTGGCCACTGATTGATCTAACTAAGTGCTACCTTGACTAAAATATGAAATAAGTATGGAACTGTACAGATGGTCCAAATGGACTTAGCACACAGGATGATTAGACACTTTTACCAGAAAATGATTCCTTCCCTGATGCAAAGGTTCTTCCAGAAGCTCAGCAGGGCTCTGACTAAAACAAAAGAGATTCTAGAAAAAGCCCAATAGGTTTGGCACGACAGTGCAGCAGATACTATGCAAAGATTTTTTGCTGTTGCCTAGGTCAATACCTTCAAGATTCAAGTCCTAGTTCCATAGGAGAAAATGAAAAGCTTTCATTTGCAGAAAAGACTAGGAGGAAGGTGGGGAAGCAGATCCTTACACATAAACCCACTTTTTCTTTGAACAACCAAATAAAATTAATTGAGATTAAATGACCTCCAAGTTGCTATGGCCAGGAATTGAATCTTGATTCTAACTAACTCCTGGGGAAGGCTCTGTAACACACGGCTCTTTTTTTCTGGGCACAGAATAAAAGACATCTTGCATACATCTTACCCTTGATGAATAGTCACGGGCTTTAATTACAACATTTTTCAAATCAAGCTTCAACTAATAACTGGCTAAGGCTGTCTGTAAGATGATGTGGGTCTTTGTGACACTTTGTTTCTGGAGGTGCACACAGAAAGTAATTACGTACGGCTTTTGCAGATGTAATCGTAGAGCATTATTTTCAGCTTTTGCAACAAACTTTTCCCATTTGTTTTAATTCCACTCTTGTGACCTCAGCAGTGAAGGAAATCATTCTTTTCCAGTTCTGGCTCTGTAGTTCTCTGGGGAAGAAGATGCTTTAAACAATGCCTGAAGTGCTTAACTAATATGCAATTTTGTTTACATACACATTACAAATGGACTAGTCAATGCCACAAAGCAAAAGCCAGTAGGATTGGTAATTCTTGTGCAGCACACAACTCGATTATGGTAGGGAGGGCATTCTACAACACTACAGATCTCAGCACAAAAAAGATCTATTTCAACGTAAAACTTAAGTACTCTCTTCTGATATACCTTACTTGGTCCACTGAACAGCTCGTTAGAAGTAAATAAATAAAAGGAACTAAAGGTAACATCATTTTAATTCTGTCCTCACTTCCTCTCTAGGAGAGTCAGCACAGAATTGCAGCCAGTTTAGTATTTGGATCAAGCAGAGATAATCTAATTAAAAAAAAAAAAAAAAAGATATTATTAGAACATCATAATTAAGGGGGGAAATTGTTTGAAAGCCAGGAAGTTCTTCATTTATTTTTCAAATTTAGGGCTTCCTCATTAGGAGCGAAGTCTCATTCTCACAGAAGCTGCACAGATTACAACCACCGAGGTGCAGAAGATGATGCAGTGAAACAGCTCACTCCTCAGCCAGACTAAAAGGGCATCCCACAGGTGGAGGAAGGACCACCCTTACAGAGGATCTCTGCAAGGAGCCAGTTCAGAAGTCCCAGAGATGACTCTTGTGTCACATCTCCCATGAACCCTCATAAAATCTCACCCACATCTGCTTTTATTGTTTTAGAGTGATGAAAGATGTCTATTTGCAAAATGTAAAATAAGGACAAAAACTTCTTGTTCCTCACAGGGCAAGTGCAGGGCTGCAGCCGCTGCTCCAGCCCCAGGCTCCTTCCTCACCCCCTTCCCATGGCGCTGCACAGTCGGGGATCCCGCCTGCTGCCTCCTCAGCTCCGCTCCCTGCCCATCTTTCTTTGAGCTCATGAGTCACTTCCTCTCCTCAGATCCCACCTTTCAAAACTTCCTTTTTCCTCCTCAGGGTATGTCCAGAAGCCTCTTCTGAAAGGCTTCTAGACCTTACAGATGCTACTGGGAAGTAGCTTGTTCATGTGCCTGGTGACATCCAGCCAAAGGAAGCTGTCACACACGCATGCTGCTCGCCATGGCTCTACACCCAGCCTCTTCTCACCCTTCCCTTCACCATGCTGTGGCTGTGGGACAGTGCAGGGGGCTTCTTGCACCCTCCCCTTCCCACAAGTGTGGGGTAGGCAGAGAGAAGTGGAAAGGGTAGAGAAACCCAGCCTGCCCTGGTGCCCTCTTTGCAGTGCTACCTGCCTCTCATGACAGGGAGAGCTCACCTTTTCCTGCCTCTCGCAGGCAACCAGCACCAGAGTAGATACAGAGAGAGGAGATGGGGTTGTGGTGGGGGCACCTGTCAAGGTCTGAGTGGTGGTGCAGGCACAACTTGTTCTCTGGGAGGTCTCTGTGTTTTATCAGCAAGATAATCACGTTGGTTGATGACTTACTCTGCAGGCATGGAGGCCAAATCTGCCTGTGCTCAGCAATTTAACACGAAGCTATTAGTTAACCCTCCTATCTGTCACTGCATTTTAGAGATTAGGTTGTTGGATCAGCATGCTTTGAGTTCTCCATCCTTCGAGCTGCTTGGAAGACTGTGTTTTCTGCTATCGGACCTCTGAGACCTTATGACCCAGCATTCTGCCTACCTGTGAGGCTGTTATCACTTCTTTACAGGGCAGCGCTATGTGGGCAGGAAGCATGATGTTACTGGGGCCAGATTCTCAGCTGCTGCAAAACAGCATCTGGAAAGTAGGGCTATTCAGATTAATGCTTAGCCAAGAATTCAGCGTGTTGAAGTTATAACAAGAATGTGCTTATGGAAGAGATCAGTCATTTGCTTTACAGCAGGGAGCAGTCATCTTTCATTCTAACTTCAGGCCACACTAATTAAGCCATTGGACAGACAACTGCAGTAGTTAAGAATGTGAATCAATATGGTGGTAAAAGGTACTAACTGCTTCATTAGTATCTTCCATTCTGAAACATTACAGTATTTTTCATGGCCAAAGATACCCACACAAGAAGAAGGGAACAAGGAGAGAACAAACTCTGCATGCAAGTCCCCACATGTCACTGTGGCTACAGAACTGCATTCCTTTTGATCAGCAGATCGCAATCCTTTCCAGCCTGGCACACCTTGGGATGCACTTGCTCTGATGCATTGACATTAGCCTGCTGACATCATGTTCACTTTCTGAATTATCAAGGAATACCAATAGAAAACTGCTGTTTAAAGAGCATCATCTCTATCTTCTTCAAAGCATGCCAGTTGCTACTGGGATCTGGAGGGAAGACAAAAACATATTTATGTCACCCTGCTCTCCACAGCATGCATGAGAAGGGGTCTGTGCCCTATAGATTCACTTTCTTAAAGCCCATCCAAACTGGAGAGGCACTTACGCAGCTCTGGCTTATTTTCCAACCATAGAAATACAGGCAACAGCAACAAATGAATGGCCCTGAGCAGTCACTGAGAGCATGCGCTCTTCCACCACTGCTAAAAGGAACACCCTAGAAATAGGCTGTCTTCCCTGCTCTGAATTATCCCCAGAGGAAAAAGAGAGCAGTGCCCAAACTACACATAAAGGATGAATTTGTGACACAACATTCTCACCAAGGCCTTGTATGCCAAACCATCTACAATCTGTTTTTTCTACAACACAGAGTGCTTCTACCCATGGAGCATATTCCCCTGGGCTACGATGTAGGACAAGCTGGTCATTTTTTCCCATATGAGAATAAGAGAAAATTCCTCAGACTGCTGGATTTCGGATTACTTGGCAATATGTTCTCACTTCGCTGAAAACTTTGCACCACACATTTGAGTTACTGCGAGAAGTTTTATAAGGAAGCAAATTAATCTGTCAGGCAAAATCTGCATGACTTCTAGAGAGGAATCAAAAAGCCACAACAGCCAATTCTTGCTGCTGGTGGGTAATGCTAAATAGAGGTAGGAGCAAAGTTTTCTAGGGGAAGAAGTGCCATCTTTATATAGACTGATTACTAAATAACCATAAAGTAAAATGGGAATATAAACCCTGTCCGCTACACTTCTAAAATGGTTTTATGCTCGCAAGGTTTTTATACAAAAGACAAAATACAAATGACATCTTACCACCAAATCTAATGTAGTGTTTATTTTTCAGATGGAATTTTTTCCAATGTGTCATTGTAAATTTCTTATCAAAGATTAACAAAGAAAAGGATTTCTCTTTTCAGATCAAGAGATCTGCTTTAGTTATGCCTGTACTCATTCAACTTTTCATTCCAAACATCATCCATCATGCTGTACGTCCCTTGCACTGGACTGCAGAAAACATACCACAAATTCTACTTGGAATAGTAATGCATCTTGAACAAAGCTGACTAAACTCAAAATTAAGTTTTCAACAACTGTGTGTTAAAAAGAAAATCAATGAAAGAAAAACAGAGAGCTCTACTGAGCAAACATCCTGAAGTTAAAAAAAATATGTTTTGATTGATGAAGGAAAAAGCCATGACATTTTAGGTGGCCTAAAAGAAATTTCAAGGATCATATTAAAAAGAAAGCTGGCATTGTATTAAAATATTATTATCCCGAGGGATAACTGGAACATACTGAAAAAGCAGGACATAGACTTGGCTTCACCCTTCTTTCAAAGCAGTTCATTAAATCTTGCTTTCTTTATCTCACGTCCCCAAGCAGGGGTGTTTACCTTCAGAAACATCAACTTTCTGGGTCATGAAGCAGCTCTAATCCAATTCCTTGATCCTCCAGCAATCGATTAATGCCTTGCTAATCCTATCCTGGCCATGCATGGTGTTTAAAACTAAATGTATTACATTATCTAGAAGAAAAGTATTCAGGAATCTAGGTCTGAATCCAAGACGCTTTTACCTCTATAGAGAGGTCAAGACAAAACACTCAGTAAGATTTATTGAGCTGCAATATCTACAAGAAGGCAGCAAGGTAAGCTCTAAGGAGAACCAGTATCTCTCATCAGATCAACTGCTACAGCTGGAAAACGTAGGCAACGTTTCAGGCACAAAGACCCAGTGCAGCTATGGGCAACATTTAAAATTTAATTTAGGTTAGCCCTGCAGTGGAAACAAGCCTTTAGGCACTGGACATTCACATAATTAACCCTTTTTAAGATAATTTTTTTAATACTCTTTATGGAAAACATTTTCATGTTGTAATTAGAAAAACATTCCCAGCTTCTATTTTAATGACAATAAAACCCCAGATACCTCCATAGGATCTCATGTGCTAGAGCTATTAATACAAGCACATTTTTCAAAATCAGACATAGCGTAGTATTGGAAACTTCTGTCTCATTTCACAAGTTCTCAGACCGAGCACATCGATTCCAGAGGATTGACAGCTCTTTTTCAACAGCTTGATATCTGTCCTTACAGACAATAGGCATCATACGCTCTCATGAGAAAGTGTAGGTCAATGAAATTGCTATGAAAAATGCAACTTTCTAATGAGTGAAGTTGCCAAGTGCATGTCTTCACTTACATGTTTTGGATGCTACTCCTTGCAAAACAATACTGCTTAGGTAGAGGAAAGCAGCAGCTCTCCTTTCTTGCATATATGTAGGTTTGTTTGTCTACTTCCAGCCAGTTACGCAGGCAACAAGATGGCACAGGTGTTCCCATGGGCATATTCCTTTTATATACACCATCCTTGTGGAGACAAAACTGCTCTGAGAACAAAGTCCCAAATTTCCATTCCTCTTGTGCACTGTCAGTGGGATTCTTGAGTATATACTCAATCCCAGTTGGCTACAGCTGTGTAAATCCATGACCAGCTCATCCTCTGTTAGTTGTCATTAATATACTAGTTTCCATGTTATTTCTCTTTCAGATACTGAAACAGTAGAACAATGTAAAATCACGGAATCAAAAACTCCCAACAAAAAAGCCTTCATAAGGAAAACCAAACAGTTCATTGCATTTGTATTTCCTTGTCTACAGACAGCCTTGCTGGCATAAAAGAAACAAGGTGTATTCACGCTGAAAAGAAACAGGCCCCGTCTCCATGGCTGGGGCCTCTGAACTTCTACTGGTAAGGCAGCTGGTAGTCACGGCTTGGGATCTGGAGAAAAACCATTGGGACTTTCTTGCCTTTTGTCCCTCTTGGGGAAGCGCAGCTTCCTCCTCTCTGGGTGGTCTTTCCAGTGATGAAAGTTTTGTTCTTGTGCTCCTGGGTGACCCAGGAGTGAACTGAGCTCATTAAATGTGCTTGCCTTTCCTTACGGGAGGAAAAAATAGAAGTGGAAATTGGAAGATTCAGGTATGATACCGCATTTCTATTAAAGGCAATAGACAGCATATTTTCTACTTTCTGTAGAAATCAACAATATTTTACCCATGTGATGCATCTACCTTCAGAGACCACAGTGATTGTCAGATCAAGCATTTCAAGACAAGTCATTTCCAGAAGAGAGGAGTTAAGACACACTCTTGATCATGTGCTTCTGTTTATTCTGTGTAAGGGATCTAGGACACCTGTGTTAGTTTTAAAGCTACTACATGTACAGCACTTGACTGCTATATTTTGGCAAGTCCCAGCTGTTATTTCACATGTGTGAACTAAGAAATTACCCAAGGTAAACACAGACTTAGAAGAAGTATCAAAAACATTTACAATAAAGTGCAAGTATGGCCCAGTATGTTAACCTGCTAATATATACAGTGTGCTGGCCACATTCTATTTTCTTTTAGAGTGGCAAAGGAAAAGAGATGTAACAAAGCTTGTATGAAACACCGTAACTGGTTACCAGTCATTCCTCCTAAAACACCAGTACAAAAGTCATTCTTCTAATACTTAAAGGTTTTACCAGCCAAGCTTACCCAAAAGTGGGCAACACAGCACAAAACATTTTTTTTGACAGCATTTTTATCTGACAGCATTTAATCTAATATCAGTTTAAATCCAGATTACTTACATGTGTGCACATGCTCCCACTCCTTTTATACACACACAGTGTTAAAAGGACGTTGCTGATGATCATTTATTTTTCTCTGCTCATGCTGCATTGTATAATATCCCTTCTCTTGAAATACTGCCAGACAAGATTGTCTTTAATACACTTCAGTGGCGTCAAAGGAACCTCAGGAAATGAGGACTGAGGTGAACCTAAGACCCACTCTCTGCCACCAGTGCTCTGATTATACTGCTTTGAACAGGAGGTAAAGATATGCACTTCTGATGTCCTGCCTCCAAAAAACAGTATTCAGTCCACTTTCCATCTGCTCCAATTAAAGCCAATTACTTTGACCTCCTTGGTTTCTTCTTCACAATTCTATTATTGCCTCCTCTAGCCCACAATTTTGAGTCATGCCTCAGAAACTCTTAGATTTCACTAGAAATGAGTTTTACTAGAGAAACAGGCTTGCTTTATCTCCATGATTTCCTGTACATAGGTCATATCATTTCAACTATGATCACCAGCTCTGCAAATACTACTCTTAGGTGTATGTTTTCCTGCTGCTGCCTGACATATCCTGACATAACCACCCAGTTTTTTGAGCCATAGATTTTATTGGGCAAAGAAAGAAAGAAAGAAGAATTCAAACTGAAGGGGTCAAATAATTTACTTTGAAGCAGCAACCTGAGCACAGAGTAATGCCTTCTGAGATTGATTCCACCAGACTGGAGCCTAGTGAGTAGGAGAAAAGCTTTGTAGTGGAATGGGACTGAGGGACCAGAGTTGACTCAGGCTCTGTAGGAACATTTCACAATGTTTTAATTCATAGAATCTCAGAATCATAGAATGGCCTGTGTAGAAAAGGACCTTAAAGATCATCTAGTTTAAACCCCCGATGTAAATGAGCCCTGTTCTACTCAAGTTATACAATGGGTGAATTAGCCTCCTGTGTAAGAACTGTGTGCTGTTTTGTGATCAATTAATTTCTCACTCAAAATATTAAAGATGAGTATTGTATTTGTCCCATGTAGGACACAAAAATGTTCAGTTGAGGTATCGCATCCCTCTAATTATAGGAGCTTCAGACTCAATGTTTTGTTTACATCAGTCACTGATCATTCACTACTCCCATTCATCATAATCCTGGATTGCTCTCATTCACTCAGCAGTAATTCTGGTTGACTTTCATCATTCACATGGAAAGCATATACCAACAATTAAATCTCTCAGCAGAAGGAGTCAAACTCATTTGAAGGTTTATAAAAGCTCTAAGGGAAAAAAAGCACATATTTATTTATGCGTTGATCAATGGCATTGAATAAATGTAAATCTCTGATATCGGTACAGCTCATTTTGTCAATGATGAAATGTTAATTTGATGAATTCAACGATTTTCTCTTTCTGATATCAGACAATGCAAGGCACTTTATGCACTGTGACAGGTGACAGGTCTAGAAATTCTTGGGAGCTTCATGGAAAACTTTCAAAAGAAGAAGGGAAGACAAAGAGACAGGAAAAGACAATTATCTAAAGAAGTTCATAGAAAGTCACTGATATAGGGCAAGCTAGAAAACAGTAATTTACTATAATGATGTAACTACGAGGCAGTTCAATATCTCTTTAGAAACAGTAAAGTACATCTCATTGCTTGAAGGTAATGAAAGTGGTTGCCCAAGGCAGAGAAAATTTTGCTTCTTTCATTTCATTCTCTCACAGAGGTTGTGAATACTGAACTCAGTTGCCTGACTAGTTCCATCAGCTCTGATGACTTGTTTGAAGTCCTTATAGGAAATCTGTGAATGAAGTAAGCTCTTCTGTCTTCTTGCTGCACGCAGTGAACACAAGACCACCATCCCATATGGGAGCCTAAAGATATTGCAGTATCAGATGAAGGGCACTTCTGCATCTTTCCATCCATTTTTTAGCCAAAATAGCTTTGTAAAACTAGAGGATAAACAGCGAGCATAATGGTTTGAGAGTCGATGGCTCTAGTAAGGAAATATGCATATCAAGTTAATACTGTCTTTGTTTGGTATTTTCTAGCTGTCATTATGATGACTTATAAGTCCTTCCAATCCTTGAAAGAAAGAAAGAGGCTTAACATTAGCTTTCTAAAGAAACTGTTATGTTTCTAAAGTGAAAAAGTGTAACAAATAGCTGTCTACATGTAGAGAATGTTAGGTCTGAAAAATTGCAAGTGATGCTCATTTTGTGTATGTACATACAATATGCTGTAAAAGGAATAAGAGAAAAGAGGACACGAGAAACTTCAGAAATCAGTGTTTGTAAGCAAGACTTAAAAACACTCTGTAATAGGGAACATACATGATAAAATAGTGAAATAGGATTTGATTAAGTTGGCGCCCAAGCCACAATATTATAAGTTGCTGAAGAAAAACAATTCCACATGATGTAGAATGTCTGTAACTTAGAAATTTTTATAAATCATTAGCATTGCAAAAGACACAATGATATAAGAGGAATGTACTTAGAATCACAGAATTATTTAGCTGGGAAAGTACTTTTGGTGGCAGGGCTAATATTGGGCCAAATTTAATGTTCATGCCTGAAGTTCACAAACCAAGAAATGCAGAAATTTATAAATTTTACATTTATGTTAGCTGTCAGTTCTTCAGCTACAGCATAAACCTAGCCTGAACCAGTGACATCCCCTTTATTTGGTTAGGCTTGGTTTAGACCTGCTGCAAGCAAACGAGAGACTGTTTCAGAGATCAATTTCTCTTGTGATCTATTTCAGTGCCTTCAAAAAATCCTTCTTCCTGCTCTTATGGAAACTTGTGCTGCAAAGAAATGGCCTAAACCTCCACCATCTTCCTAGTGCTTCCATCACTGACTAGAAGCATTTAATTGTTTTTGCCTTCTAGGCTAATGCTATGGTGTTTGAGAGAGTGACCCATGTTATAATGATCTTTTAATGGGACATTGTCCTTGAACTAGCTTTGGTAGAGTTATTTCTGTCCATGTCTCTCACAGTGATATCTAGCATATATTTATTCTGCATTCTTCATTTCATTTCAGATGAAAATTGTTTTCTGTCACAGACTCTAAAAATCTGCTAAAAATTGGTGAACACCTTGTTCTTATTTGGATTTCAAGTGGTCCTTATGTTGACTTCAAGAACTGTATATCCTTTTAACTATGAAAAATTAAAGCAGTTAGTTAATACTTTTCTTAATTCCATCAGTAGTTTATTCACACATGCATTGGTTGTCCTAGTTCACAAATGTAATGACTGGAAGTGCTAAGAAGAGGAATCAACTTAAATTCTTTGCAGCATGTGACATAACAAAAAAGAATTGTCCAAGAACTAGTGGGTATCAAGAGAAAGTAGTTCTGGAGATACAAAACCTTATAAGGACACTTTCAAGGGCTCAAACCAATACAGAACTAGCAGTGCTGTGAGAGATGAGCACCACGAGTTAGGAAAATAATATTACTGCTTCATCTTAAAAGAAGCCATCTATCTTTATTTCTCTTTAAAATAAATTAGGGATCAGACCACCAGCATTTCTACCTTCTGCTTTTGCTCATGGTACTCAATGATTATAAAAAATATTGACATTTCACTTCAACTTTATAAGAAAATTATTCCTGTCTCCTAATGGATGTGTTATTTTTCAGATGCATTACATTTTCTAACCGGAGTTGTTGCAGCTATGATGGTCTAAGAATAAAACCAAGGCCATGTTTGTAGAGAGAGGCATTTTCCTGTATTAGACTGAGTAAAATAGCTGAACAAATTGACAAGCTCTAGAGCATACAAACTTTCTTCAGATACGGAGAATAACCCTCCTTAATTGCATCGAGCTAAACTGTGGAAGTTGCTGAACTTTGTATCAAGGCTACAACCTCTGATCCCCTTGTACAGACTTGATGTGAGAGGGCACCACATAAACTGCCCATCATCTGCACTGCACAAGAGGAGTCCCTGATTACGATTCCTCCTTCTGAAAAATTTGAGGATTGCTATTTTCAGAGACCAAAGTGGGCATGAATGTTTTTTTCTTTTCTGACTGTCACGCGCAAAAGTGCTTTTGACAGGTTTTTTGGTCAAGCAGTGGAAAGTTTGGCAATATACATTTGCATGGCACATTGCATCTTTCTAATTCATCTGCTGGCAAATGACATCTGATGGCAAATGGTCTTCTCACTGCAACCTCACTGCTTACCTCTCTGGCTGCCAAGTAGCCCTGTTAAAGTCAGTGGGATCAAACTCAAAGCATAAAACTTAGGATGGACTTGTCTTTTAAAGAACTGAGATCCAAAAGAACAAAACCACTGTCTTTAGAAATCCTGCAGATGGCATTGCTCAAACAAGAATATTTCTTCATGAAAAGAAAAACATATCTGAATAAAAAATTTCCAATCAAGAAAAGCTCTTATCTGTTGTCACCTTTTATTTCCTATTACATTTTTCCTTAGACTCAGCTGCACTTACAAACTGTATGTAAAACAGACCTTTGAGTCCTGAAGCCTAACTTTGTATCCTTGCTCTGCAAAAGTAGATAAATAGGAACGCCAACAATACGTCAGAATTCAGATGAGGGGCAGAGATTCAGCAAGTGCTATTAAGATACAGTCTTTTAAAAATAAATGCGCACAGTTTGGGAACTATTCTGTTCCCATTCTGAAGCAATTACAGAGCTCATTTCATAAGTATTTCACAAGGAATTCTTGTGCACTAATCCAGCACAAGAGCAATCTCAACTGGCCAGCAACAGTGAGTGAAATAGAACAGAAAATGCTGTGCATTCAAATTGAATGCAGAAATGTAAAGTTCTGTAAAAAAAACACTGCAACCATCATCACCCTAGAAATACATGGACAAAAAGGGATTAAAACTGCCAAGAAATTTATCATAATCTATTATTTTTCTCAGGGATTAACAAAGTACTAATATGCTGGAATGCCTAGCTTCTGGAAGGATGGAGTTTTACATGTGATGAAAATACTGATTACATTATGGCAATGACTTTTAACATTTTTTTTACTATTCATCTCTCGTTAGGCTGGCAAGTAGGCAGCGCTTACAGTATCCAGCTGCAGGAAGGAAGATGAGAACAGGCACTCACCTCTGGTTCTGGGACATGTCCCATGAGGAGCCACATTACTATGACAATGCACACTTTCACTTCGATCATACAATAGATGAGAAAGACTGAGTGACCCTTGGGAAAGGGAAAGCTATTCCTCAAAGTTGTTTCTCATACAGGAAAATGTCTAAATTTTCCTTTGGTTCCTTGGACATCTGCTTCACAAAGATTCAGCTGGTTAATACTTGAGAACTTTTTACACACCATATAATCTCCACAATGAAATGGACATCTACATTAGCTCCACAGTGGAGTCTCAGAAACAACAAACAATAAATTTAAGGATGGCACATAAGGTACTTTTTTTCTTCAAAACATTTTATGTAGATAATATTAGCAACAATTTTCTGTTTATCTTTCTGTAAAATGCACACACACATACCTGTAGTATGCATATTGATATGTATACATACATAAATACATAAATATGAATGTAAATCTATAATGCAGTTTATATGAAGAAACATGTCTTCTGCCCTGAACTGTTCTCCACAGTGGAGGCCCATGGTTCTGAATGAAATCATATAACCCTGAAAGAGGATGTAGAACAACACAGTGTATGATGGAGAAACTTTGGTCCTTACTGACTGTTGTCTCTTCTACAGCCTCCTTTATTTTGACTAATTGATATTAGCTTTATGTGAGGTACTATTATACAAGTGTGTATAAATCACTTTGGGATAAGCTGAGACTCCTAAGCATCCTGAACAAAAGGACCATATTTAATCTCCACCCATTCACACACTTGAAACTGAGGTGGGACTTTTGCATTGCCTGCAATGAGTGTTGAATTCTCTGAGTTGCAAGAAATCACTGCAGTAAAAATACAGCTGAAAACTAGGTCACAATGTTCTGAGGGAAAATGAGACCCCAAAAACAAAAATACCTTTTCCAAGTTAAGTGTGATTCCACTGATCTATAAAATGCTTGTAACATTAGTGCCCATTTGTCTTACTGGGAGCTGTTGGTGTGTATGTAGACACTATACCTTGATACTGAATGTTTACTGAGTCCAGACGTATTTTTATCATATGCTTGGCTGATTAAATTGTCATTCTATGATCTGATACATTCCAGAGTCATTGACAGGTTAATGCTAATGGGGGCCAGCAAAGGACTCACAATCTTCTCTCCTAATTGCCTCTTTCCCAAAAAAGTCAGAAGGGTAAGCATAGAGGTGGCAAGGCAAGTGTTGTACATGCAATCCAATGGCAAAAGCGTGCACACTGGTTGCCTGCAGTGAGTGTTGGATTCACATTCATGCTAGATCATGTGAAGCTGAGAGGGAACGGTGCCAGGCCCTCAAGTCATTCTGTAATACAACAGGCAGATTACTCTAATACAAAAAATGTAAACCATGATAAGTGAGAGCAGATTTTAGCTATGATAGTACATGTAGACTTCAATGTATGAATAAATTCTTTGATAGAAGTCTGAGCTATTTTTATTGTTGATGGGTACATTTCTATTCATCCTATGGTTCTGCAAAAATCTACAATATAAAATAAAGAGTGTAATTTTACCAGGTTGTTTTTATTCTCTGATTCAGATTCCCCTAAATGAAACATTTTGACAGGTCAGAATACTGTATTCTGATTAAAAACCACTGAAATGTTTCAGTTCCAGTTGAAAGAAAGGTAGCTCAATGCCAAGATTTTAAAAATTTCTGAGTTTTTTCTATTCTTGTTTTTTCCTTTAAAGAGATGTAAAGAAAAAAAAAATTCAAATACCCTAACTCAGAATGTCCCCAAAACTTAGCTAAAAGAAATGGACCTGTACACTTCTGAGTGTATTAATAAATTGCTGAAAAAAGCATGTGCTTTGTACATACATATGTCTTACTGTGGTGGTTCCAAACGCGTAGTGTAGGACCACCTGGAATAACAATGGAGCCACTGCAATTACTTTATGCATATGGAGCCAGGATTGGGTCCTACCTACGTACAAAGAAACTTTTGCTTTTGGAGATGTTCTCAGCCAGCAACACCTTCATGAAATGTACTAGTCACAATTCCAAAGCTTGAGTTTTCTCTCACGTCTGTTTGGCGCAAACCTACTGAAACTGACTGGCACTCCTGATTAAATCTTCTGCGTGACAAGGAAACCCTGTAAAAGAAAGTCTGTCTGTAGAATTCCAGCTAAATGGTAGAATTTTATACGTATTCCTTACTCTAGCCTCCAGTAGAAATCACATTCTTTGAGTTATGAATAGTTTCCAAAGCCAAAGAGAGCCAAATTTCTGTCTTCCATTACTCAGTGGGAAATGGGAGAACATAAATGCATGCTAAGTGATCCAGTTAGCCAACATCACATCTGACCCCTTTTCAGAAAGACTGAGGGGCGGGAACGGATAAAGAAAACACTACAATACAAAGCATTTTGCGAATGTTTTACAAGAGCATCACCCACCGAATGGGGAGGAGGCACCTGATATATAGCTGGCAGCTATGTTGTGTATATCCATTCAAATAACTATACTCTTCAAAAAGACTCTCAAACATTCCGTTTTTTCTTACATTTCTTTCAGTGACAAAGCCATATTTTTATATATAAAAAAGCCCTTAAAATGCCTGTTTCAAGCCTTCCAAAGTCTTTTTTTTCCTTCTTTTTAATATGATTAATAACTCTAACAGGTATTCTCCAAGCCAAACAGCTGGGTTATTGCTCAAGAACCAGCTGTTTCATTGCTAAATATATCCTTATTTCAGCAGCCATCAGCTTGCTAATGCTTTGCTGGTTACTTGCCTTTAAACATTTGCTGATAGTGAGAAAGTCCTGGTATTTAATCATAGCTGGTGCTACAAAAGCCGGAGCTACTTTGAAAAAATAATACACAGAAAAACATTGGCAGAAGGCTTTTTTCTTTGAGGGCGGGGAGATTTTTTTTTGTTTCAGTGCCACACATTAGGTTCCAGCCAGATGTGCGTATGGATTAAAAAAATAAAAAAAAAAAACCAACAAAAAACCCTTTTTATTCAAAAATGTCAATATCGTTTAACAGCAAATGTAATATAATTACAGTATTCCATAAACATTTAACAAGACACAGACATTTTCTGCAGGAAAATATTACCAGAGTGAGCCGTTTAGCAGTTTAGCAGTTAAATTAGTAATTTCTTTTATAACATCTGGTGAGCAGTCTCTAATTTCTAAAGTTTTGGAACAAAAAGACATCGGGTAGATTTTGAGTTATGAATAATTTGCCAGTTGTTTACCTTTATGCCAATCTAGTTCTCCCCTGCATAGATGCAATCGAATATGTTACAAATGTGTTTTCCATAAAAATCCCTAAAATGCAAGAAGGGGAAGGTAGAAAATGAATACAAGCAAATCTGGGCATTCACAGGCACTGCCACATCTGTCACTGTCCCCGCAATGCTCTTGACACCTCACGGAGCTCAGGGCCCCGCTCTGAACTCCTGAAGTTCAAGAGTGCCTCTGTGCAGTGACTCAGGCCAAAGCAGTTGGCCTCAAGTAGGAATCTTTCCATAAAATCTGTGGATTTGGGATCAAGTCCAACGAGGAGCCCTCATGGCAAGTGGAGTTTCTCTGGAAGCAGGAGAATAGCGAGGGACCATTGGGGTGGAAGGGGACAGCCTCAGCCACCTGCTGACATGCCTATGGCCACCCTGGGGACATGATCCTTGGGGCAAGGAGGCTTCAAAAATGCGAAACTTCTCCTGTGCTGAGAACTTTTCCTACATATGATTCTGCCCCAGCATACCAGTTCTTCTTGCTCTGTGTTTTTCCTAACTTGGCTGAAGATCTCAGGCTTGTTTGTCGCTACCACCTCCCCTTCTCAGTTCAAGCGCTTCCCTCCACTGCAGGCAGGGCTACAGGGGTTATAATGATAGCCACCATGACAGGAAGTAGATCATGTCAATATATTTGCTCCTATCTACCAGAGATTTAGGCATGCCCTGTATTTTGCGGCTGGAATTACTACCACAGCTTCTGTAATCCTGTGCATTCTGTGAAGACCACCAGTGTGATAGGGAACAGACGTACTGCTAGTGCTCTGCAAACCTCATGTTGGAAACTCCATGAGAAATCTTTCTGTAACTTGTTGATTTCCAGAACACAGTTAATTTATTGCCACTTATCTTCATTGGGTGATAATAAAGTTAATAAAATTCACTGTTTGACATCATGTCATCCATCAGCATGAAAAAGATACAAGATTTTTGCCCTTCTTGGATGAAAGATTTAGTCGCCTATTTCTAAATGTCAAAGTGTTTATTATTTAACCCCCAATAACAAACCTGCAAGATTTTTAGACATCTTCCTAACAGTACATATTTCATACGTGCTCACAAGACTTCTGCAAAAATCTTCCAAACTTTGCAAAAATGGCCCTTGAAAATGTCCTTCCTGTTTTTCTTTTTTGTTTGTTTTTTGTTTTGTTTTCTTTTTTAAGTACCAATGTTGAAAGACTTTTTTAACACCCGTTAAGGAATTCTTGTTTGAAAATAATCATAGTGGGCTCATGGCACAGAATGGGATTTCTTCTTGTGGATTCTTTTGGCGTGCACCATGACAAAGCATGGCTAGATTCTCCTCTGCTGGATATTCTCCATTCATTACAATTATCTGAGACTGGTGCAATTACTGTCCAGATGGTATCTGGTGTAAAGCACAGTCATGAAGGTTTAATCTGTCAGATCCTTCCCTTTCTCTATTTTTTTTCCCCAAAGTTCAGAGGAGACACAAAGCAGCAGATATTTGTGGGGGTTGTGCCTTGCTAGATCAGCTAGGGCCCTTCCCGTCCCCTTCCAGCTCATGCAAACATAAACTGTCCTCAAAGAGCGAGAAGATACAGAATCCTCAGCAAAGCTTTGTTTTGCTCTCAGTAACTCCCTCTTCCACGTGTGGGAAGGGAGTAAGCCAGATAATTCCTTCTACAGCCTACAAGGCCAGCAGCAATTATACTGCAGAACAAAGCAATGGCAAATGCCAAGCAGTAACAGTAATGAGAGGTAGTGCAAACCACTTTCTCTTCAGAGAACTTGTGCTATGTGGATCAGAAAGACACAGAACCCAGAATCCCAGACCTGCTAAGGCACAAGGAGACATGCGACACAAATGATTTGTTATTTGTCAGTGAAAAAAGCACAGGGTCTGATCAAATTCTGCACTAACTTCACTTCAAGTCTTGCTCTGGTGATTGTGAACAGGCCTTCTGCACACTGCAGCTCGCAGGGCTTGGCCTGCTCCAGCCTACAGGAGCATACCCACTGTTCCTTGGTGTTCCAAGAAAAGCAGAATTAAATCGAGATCAGGATGCATAATTTTGTAGGATGGGAGATGTTTTAATGGAAGTGGTGGGCATTTTTTTTCTTTTTTGGCATTTCTCTGCTGCTTCTCAGAGCAGAGCAGATCTGGGATGTGACGCCCTGCGGTAAGTGCTCTGTCCAACTGCAATATAAACAGAGCTTTTTGCTGCACGTTCTAAAGCTGTAACATTAAGGAGAATAATGGGCGATGTTTTTAGATATCTTTGTGTAAACAAAGAATTTTATTACAGTGAATTACCATGTTAATTTATGAAAAGTAAACAAAACCAAGTGCAAAACTGATTCAGTGTATACCCTAACTTCCCTGGTGTCTAATGAGGTGACAGTGATGAAATCAAAACAAATATCGTTGTGCTTCATAAATGCAGGGAAAAATTCTTCTGTATTTAATCATTGGCTAAGTCGCTGACAATGCTGGCACACCAACACCACAGGTTTTAAAGTAAATAGAAGTCACTTTGTCTAGTGGCTGAGGGTACAGGCAAACTCACCGTAGACCACCATGAGTTGTACGATAACAAGGATGTAGGAAACAGCAGATAAGGCTCAGCAGAGAGTATTCCCACCAGTCTACACTTAGTTAGTATACCTTCCCATCACCGTTCTGATTCCTTCATTCATCTTTAAGCTTCCACAGAAACAAAACTAAGACAAACACTTCATCTTGAATGCCTTCCCTGGACCAAGAATTTCCTTTGGCTTCAAGGTTATTTTATTTCTAGAAGAAGACATTGAAACCTATGCCTATGGATGGCAATGCTACTACCACCCTCACACATTATTCCTCTCAAGTTTATGCCCAGGCTGCTATGAACCAGGTGAAGGTCCCCGATACCCAGGTCCTCTTGAAAACTACGTGATCCCAGGAAATCCTTTAGCTCAGGGTTTGTGAAAATGGCTGTAGCCACCAGATCCATTAAACAGGCATAGATCCAAAGGTATGGGCTAGTCATGCACAGCCGCAAAGCAGCTAATTTCAGAAGGCTCCCTGTGCTATTGAACTGTTTGATAGAACTTCTCAAAGAGATGAATCTTTAATAGGAATGTGATCCTATTCACATCACAACTTGGGTGCAGTTGTTGCTCTTTCCCTTTATTCTCTCAGATGCTCAAGAGGTGATCATACAGTGCTTTTTAAACAGAACTGGGGTTTGAGCATTCATAGTAGCATAACCAGCAGGTTAGTGTGTGTTGGTGCATCCTTTCCTAAGAGTGCCTGAGGAAGATTCCATCGCAGCTGCATGCTGGAATCAAGTTCTGCGCATGGATAGAAGACAGAAAACTGGGTTCTCGAAAACCAGGGACAGTCCAAGTCACGCTGATGAACAGTCATGCAATATGAAAAGCAATGCCATAGCAACTTGTAAAATGCAGCTAGTTGCATTTATTTGTGGATCTGATAGACATAATACAAAACCAGTTTAGTTTTTGTGCCTGCGGATTGGACTTTTGCATTCTTTAGGACAGTCTAGAGAGTAGACATTATTCCCTATCTCCTACAAGCTCTTCCTCAGAAAATGATCAGAATGCACAGCCTCCTTTAGAAACTCCCTCCTTTTCAACTCTTATTTTACAATAGAAACATATGCAGTCATAGTTACTCTTTTTATGTGGAAACATAATAAAGAAGCTTGGGGACCTTTGGTATAGTTGCATATGGCAATTCCAATATCCCTCTGCAGTGCTAAAGATTAATAGAGTACCAAAACCTGTCAGTTGCAGCAGTGACAAAAATAAAGCTGGTTTAGAGTCCATGCGTCACTGTCCATATGATCCTTAAGCTGATTTGGAATCCAGGGTGTCGGCTGGGTGTTAGCAATCAGCCAGGCTCTGAGTCTCAGCCTCCGTTGGTTCTGCCAAGGCATAATTGCTCTGACATCCTGTGCAGACCAACTCTGCCTCCTTTTTAATAAGCTCTCATTTAGAAAACCATTTACAGATAAAATAAAGGAAAATGATTGAGCTCATTTTATATTCCTGAAGAAGGAAAAAGCAAAGTAAATTAAGTCCAATTTGCATGGACTTCAGAACATGCACAGATTTGGATATAAACCATGGGGCAGACAGAACGTTGTAGCCTTTATGGTCAATATTTTATTAAATTTTTCCTTGTAAATGTTGCTGTGTCTTTATTGCATTTATTCAATAATAGGAGAGCTTTCCTATAACTAATTCTATGCCTTGATATTTCCCTTCTTGTTAACCTGTGAGTGCAGCCTAATGGATAGTGTCTGCCATATAATACAGTAAGGATAGATCCAGGTATCAAGTTGACTATATTTTTTATTAAAATACCTTTTTATATGGTCAGTTTCAAACTGATGACTGCATTTGCAACACCTAATTGCCATCAGTATCCACAAATATTTTGCATTTTATGAAAATATCAAATCAAGTCCCTTATGTCAGTTGAAGCAGCAGGTTGTATTATGCAGTATAAAATCCCATTTTATGAAATTTCATAGAAATACAGATCTAAGTTTTCACTCTCCATTCTTTTTTGAACTTTATAGTCTTTATATGGAAGGGCTTTATTAATTTTTTTCATTGTAAGTCTCAACATATTTCTGTTGCATCAGGGAACTAGGCAGCCCCATTGTGGCTAATTTAACACCTGTAATTGCCATGGCTACCAACCAAACACTTGCTGCCTTTATAAGGTAAGTATCTATTTTGTGTTTTAAAACAGTGGTGAGTTCAGTTCCAGGGGCTGTAGCTTTTATTAAAAATTCTCCTAACTTTATTCATCAACGCCATCAGGGATCACTATGAGCACACAATTTCTCGCACTTTTTAAGGCCTGGAGAGTATTACCTTAGTCGGCTAACACTGACCTTCTTTGTACTATATCTCATAGATCCTCATGTAATAATGTCTAAATCGGATTTCTATTTTCTTTTTTCTTTTTGGATCTGCTTACAAGAGTACAGAAGAAAAAAGAAACTAGCAGTATTTGAAGACGAGGCAAGAACAAGAGAGATCTGCGTCATCTTCAGTCCGTCCTTCATTCCATTTTCCTCAATACAGAGCTTCATCATACACCATTTTTGCATATCTAACAAGGACCTGAAGTTCATCTTTCTTATGAGCAGCTACATTCTCTGCTGCTCAATTATATTGCTAATGCAGCTTTAGACTTTCTCAAGATAAAGAACCTTGTCTGCATCAGACAGGAAACGTCACAGTATCTTAGTCTGCCTCCTAACGAAGAATGACTCATGGATTTTAGCTTATAAACCAAAATTAGAACAGAGCAATTCAAATAGAAGATTATAATTGTTCAAACTCAAAGGACAGATGGATTCCACAAAAACAATGGTTCAAGTGCCCAAAGCTATCATTTGTATCTGAGCAATGTGAGTGTGACACCCCATGAATGATGCCTCAGATAAGAGACAGCCCACTCTACAGGGACTGAGTTGGGACCCACCAGTTGTGAATCTGGCAGAGGTGAACCCAACGGGACCAAATTCTGGATTACATTTAGATTACACAACTGGTTGAGTTCATTACTGCAGAGACACTTGGGAGCCAAGAAAACTGGTGAGAAGGTGTGAAGAATGACAGATAGAGTAGAAATGCGGGAAAAAAAACACAAACCTTGGCTCCTCGTGGTGGAGTCTTCCAGGACGTACTCAATATGCCCTATAGCACCTTGGCCATGGAAGGAGAGAGCACGTAAGTGGTTAGCACCTCACACAGGAAGATGTGCCAAGCATCTCAAGCCTCCCAGTGGCAACAACAACATGGTAGAAACCTGACTTGGACTTACACGGGCTGAGAAAGCAGGGCCCTGGATCCGAGGCTTGAGCTCACTGCTGCTTGGCAGTAGTTCTCTGTCTGACAGGCAACTAAATCAGGTGACTTTGGTGCTGTGGTTCTGACATCAATTTTGTATGAAAAATGTAGAGATTTTGAAAATCACCAGGAGAGGTTGAAACACAGCCAGATACATTCACTTCACCCTCCTAATTTAGTGGGAACTGGTCAGAAAGGTCCCATGAAAAATATACAACACTTTCAGATTAAAAAAAAAATAAAAGAGCTTGGAATACATTGAAAGGAGAAATAAGAATGTGAGAATACAACTGCAACAAGCTCTTTGATCATGAATCCAGTAGGAATGCTACTTATCTTTATACTTGTAACGAGATTGTGGGATTTCCTTTTCAGCCAGCCCTTCAAAAGTAGAGGAAGATGTCAATATAACAAATTTGGCACTGCTAATTGAGATCAGGAAGACTTCCTTACACGTGGTGTATAACTGTTTGCAATCCCAAGAAGAAATCAAAGAAAGAAAGGGGAGATGCTTTTTATAGGACACATCTCATGCTGCTGTTAAACTCAGCAATATAAATCTACCATTATTCCACTGGCTTTGGTTACATTCTTCAGATTTTCTCTATTAAAACTAAAAAAAGACTTGATTCCCCTTTCATTTATGTACACACCATGTAGGTTACATGGCAAATTCACTGAAGCTATGCACTGAAGTATGCAAGACAAAAATAAGCATTATGGACGTAGGAAGTGTTTGGGTCCTGGGTATCGGAACAGCACCAGATCTGCAATCGCTTGCATTATGTCAGCACTATGTAATACACAGAGTAATTCCATTCATTCCTGATTTACTCAGACAAAAAATTACAGATTCAGATCCTAAAATTTACTTTCTTTGGATTCATTCTGAATACATCAGTTGAACAAATCACTTCTTTTCACACTTCCTCTCCTTTTTTTCCTTTTCTTTAGATTTCTTCTTCCCTGCTCTAACCATTCTTCTGTCTCCTCCTTTTCTGGGCACAAGGTGCCTGTTTGATTCAGGAAATCTGCAGTAACTTGGATTTCTTGAAAAATCAGTTTCTTTCTTTTGAAAAATTTCCTCTGACAAAGTTTACTTTGAGTTTTTATAAAAACCCAAACCAGTGCTCACCAAAAACCCGACAGACTTTTGCTCTGGAGAGTCAGAAAGGTTGGGTGAGCTGAAAGCCAATGAATACCAGGTTTTGCACAGTTCTCAAAGATAACGCAAAAGATGGCGATGGTAGAGTTTACATTATAGGAAGTTTTAAGGTTCTATTGCTGCCTTCTCTGTCACAGAGGGTAGAGACACTCATTCCTTCTGTGTATATCGAAGCTACCTTTTAGAATAGAATACTTTAAACATAGAGATGTATTTTTAAAGTGTTGTTTTGTTTTTTTTTTTAATCTACTTCCATGAGGACAGCAGGCGTTGCCCACGGACCTGCAGCCTTCCTCCACCAGCTGGGAGCTGTTGGTCGGGACTCGTTCCAAAGGCAGTGCGGAGCGGCAGCAGCCGGCAGGGGTCACGGTGACACCAGGACATCGCTACAGCCTGGCTTTGGTCAAGCTGGGGCTAAAGCAACGTCATCAGCTGGCACATATTTGGAGGGATACATCTCCATGTCCAAAATTTTATCCTGATAGTAGAGATAAAGCAAGTCTCAAAATATTCAATAACAGGCTACACGTTTTAACTTCTTTTAATTCAGCTCATACGCCGCTTGCTTTGTTTCAGATCAAATGCCTCACGGAACTCGAAAATAATAAAGAAGCACAGCTAGCCAAACAGCCTGAGATCACAACCCTGCAATAACAACCCAGGACACTCACACAATAGAAAAGAAAAGCTCCTGCAGCAGCAAGGAAACAGCCTTCAGCCTCGAGCTTCCAGGGGGGTTAAAACAACAGCGAGTTAAACGTGCAGCTTTGCATAATGGGAAAACATCTCGGTCTTATGTTCTCTAAGTGAGAAGCTGCGGAATCAGAGATTGTGTACTGTAACAGAGCTGCACGTTGAACCCGCAGTTGCTTTGCATGTGGAGACAAGATTTTTCTAATGCTAATTTGAGGCGAGGATCTGAAATTAGTAAGAACGTTCATGCACACACACCGAAACCCAGGAAAGTCCCTAAGACTGAAAAAAATGAACCAACGTGTATTTAAGCGCTTTCCTGAATCAGGGCCAGTGTCTGTGGTAATAATTAGAGCATGTTAATAATCAGGATGTTTTAATTCATCTTCAGTTGGTTGTCTCTTTCCTGTAAAAAAAAATACACGCATGTATGCGTAACTCCACACATACCTTTATCATATCATTAGTTTAAAGGAGGATTTCCTTTACTAACAATTTTTTAAAATCAAAATAATAAATACTGTAGTGTAACTAATACTTGTGATATAACGCAGCAAACTGAAAAAAAATTCACCAATCAAAAGGAACGACACAAAAAAAGGATTTTTCTAGTGTTCTGGCCAGCTCTAGAATCGCTTGCACTTGGAAAAAAAACAGTTTACTTGCAAGTTTTACCATAGTTTAGAACAGTTATAAATTCCCTCCTGCTAAAAATTGTACTTCTAGTTCCACTTACAGTTGCACTATACTGAACTTTTCCACATTCAACCTATTTTTCCTGCTCTCATCTACAATAATCACACCCTCTGAATACAACTTTGCTCACTATACAGCTTGTTGTGCAGGATGAAGCAATATCATATCTACCTAAAATACAGTTATAACTTTTTTCTGACACACGTAAAAACCCAGTCATGTAATTGTTGTAGAACTATTCGCTTTGATGCTGAAGATAATCTGAAGGTCATATTTTGTTATGAAGATCTGTCTGAGTTTGTGCGTGCTTGTAAAATGGCAATAATTATGAAATATTTCTGTCTCTACACCACGAGTGACAGTTGTGATCTGTGACTGAGCTAGACCATAAGAGACACTGTATGGAACTTTGCAACATGCAGAAGACTGGAGAACATTCACAGGATAACAATTCTATTAATATAGCAATTTTCATTGTAAAGACAAGGCTAATGGAATCAGGCACAGGCATGCTGAAATTGGGCATAAATTCAAAGCTAATGACATGAGGTAGATTAAAGAGTGAGGGTGACATCACTTACAAAAGTTATGTCTGATTCACTGTAATATTGGCAAATTCAAATTTCCTCAGCAGCCATTCCCCATATGACCTGTCTGTATACATGCATGTGGACATTCCTGTAGTACGTAACCATGGAAGTGAAGTCAGGGAATGACTTCTTGCAAATTTCCAGAAGAACATGACTTGAGGTTTCTTGACCCATGCAGAAAATGTGAGCATCTCATGCTACTCGAGACAAAACTTCAAAATGTTGCTTCTCTCCATCTCCCTACTATCACTGAGGCACTGCTATAAACCTTTGATTGCTAAGATCAGTGGGGAGGAACCAAGTTCAAGGCTATGTTTTTCCCAAAGGGGCTAAGCCAGCATAGTGGAGTCGTGCTGATTAATACTAGCACGTGGTTTGGCTCAAGTATGTTCCTAATCAGACTGGTATTTTTATTTTTATTTATTTTTTTATTTATTTTTTTTTTTCATATACAGCCTTAGCTTTTTTCCATCAAAAACATGGGACATGACCAGAATACTTTTAGAAAGATGTGTTTCATGAGAAGTTTCAAAACTTTATTGGGAATCATTGTTTGTGTAAGAAATTGCTCAAAATTGGGGAACTTTTCAAATAAAATTAAGCAGTTTGTATTTAGGAGGACTGCAGCCAGAAACTTGTGACAGAGCAAGATTTCGACAAGGCTCCCGTGCCCAGGATTTGTAAGAAGGTTCAGAGGTGGCTAAATGGTTGAAGAACAAAGTTTGTTTTTCTTATTTTAACTGCTTGATCATAGCAGTGCAATGAGGATAGAGCACGTTCTACCTACTGCCTGCTGCCATATTCCTACACTTCCAAACATGATACAAGACACACCAGTCATTACTGGCAAAAATTGGGAGATTTTTCTTTTGCTAGAGAACTCAGCTGGCTCTTCTCCATGGTGCTGTGCTTCCAAATCCTTTGCACATTTCCTCTCAGACCTCAGCTCCCTTAACCCTTTCTTCCACATCCTGCACTGCTCCTATTCCTTACACTATTCCCCTGCCTTACAGTTGGTTGCAGACACGAGGAAAGAGAAGCTACAAATGCATCTCCCAAGCTGTCCAATATTAAAAAAATAATAATCTAGTCAAGGTCTGAAAAGTGGAAAATGTCATCCAAACAAAGTGACTCTCCCTTTGTGGCTGCCCAGGACTGGAAAAAGAAGCTGTGCCTTTATCCAGGCACCTTGGACTTGGAAGAGGAAGGAGGCACTAGTGCCAGAAGAGCCAATTGGTAAAGCTGAGGTGTGAGTTTTCACCAAAGAGGACACTTCAAGATGTACATGGTGACTGCTGAAGTCTTTTTTGCATTAAAACTGCAGCTCAGAGTCCAAAGGAGGAGACCTGCACTTCTACAAAGAACTAGAAAATGACCAAGAGCTAAGCTATGTGGATCAAAGGCAAGCAGCATCTATGTGAGTGTGGTTGCTCAGAACAAGAACAGCAATGCTGTGCTGCTACTGGAACATGAAGCAATTCCCAAGGGACTGTCAGTGCAGTGGGCTGGGAGGTTCTGCCAGGCTGCCAGATGTTGCTGTTGGGGAAATGTAGCCAGTACAGCTCAGCATCTGGGACCCATGATTATCGCTGACATGGTGGAGAGCTCTGGGACACAGTGGACAAAAGGCTTGGAGAGCTGTACTCCACCCTTATTCTCAATTAGCTGAGAAACTTTCTTGGAAAGTTGGGGTGCTAAAAAGGGCAAGTCTTAAACCATGACTGAAAAATAACTTGAGCATGTTACTTATATATTTACAAAAACATGTGTCTCTTATTAAGACTTTATTCTTATTTCTTATGAGACCATTGTTTGAGAGCTGGGAAATATATACTGAAATTAAACCACTCACTAATACTTATATTGTATTTATATTATGATGTATATGTGTGTGTGCGGAGGTGGGGATAGAGGGTTCCTATAGGTAATAAGTTTGTGCCCAAACCTGTTCCTGGTTAAATCCAGGCTAAACTCCCATTAACACTAACAGGAGGAGAACCCGACCTGATGAGAGTCAGCAAGACTTCCCCTGAGCTCAGCAGGCCCTGTGTCAAGTCCGAACGATGACTGGGTTGACAGAAGCTCATTCAAACACACTTTGCCTGAAGAAGGTGATAAATCATTTGCTATATTCAGTGAACCTCAAGGAAACTTGTGTATTCTTGTGATTGTTTTTGCCCGGGTGAAATCAGAGGCACTGTGTAAATCTGGAGTGGAGTTTGTTAGTTTTCTTTTTTTCTTTTTTTCTTTTTTTCTTTTTTTCTTTTTTTCTTTTTTTTCAGTTCATGTTTTACACATTAAAGTCAGATGCTTTCAAAAATGATGGCTTGTTTTTGTTGTTTTCTGGGAAAGACCTGATTTTGAAAGGATTTTGTACTGGTTCCTACTGAATCTACCTGCAAGGAGGAGCGCTCTGTAGCTCTAAAGGGCTCTTAGTCTCAAACTGAACAAAGTTGGAGGCACTTACATGTTCCTATAAAAAAAACCAACAAACGAAAAACTCAAGCCAAACCAAACAAAAGAACATATAAGGAAAACAGCGGCCTGATTAAACAAAGTTCACAACCACATCTGAAATCTCAGTTATGGCCCCATTCACCCACGTGCTTCAGTACATGCTGAAGTGTGCTGCTGGAAACTGGATGTGCTAAGGCCAAGTATGTGTGATGGGGGTTTGGTGATGGGTGCCCAGGTTGAGCTCCCAGAATTCTCCAAGGTGGGCATGGTACTATGCCTAGATTCCCCATCTCAGCCTCTGAATGATGCCACAAATGCCACTGAATCTGCAAAAGCAGTGGTTTTTTTTTTTTTTTTTCCATCTTGATATTACAAGAAACCCAGGCAAACCATACCAGAAAGCTCCCTTCTCTGATATGCACTTTGAATAGCCATCTGCAGCGGTGCTGAATGGATGGAAAACATTGTTCACAGCACCAGGAGTGAATTCTGCTGGCCTGGCATTTCTGATGCATTCATACGGGTGGGAAATTATGGCACAGAACGCAACAGCTCATATCAACAGTGGCAAGCACAGATTGGCTGGGCAGGCAGGAAGGGGCAAGAAGAAAACAAGAAACTGTGGCCAGAGCCTCTCTCCTGATCAGATGGAGCCAGCCACAGCAAAGCTCACTCGGTGTTGCGCAGCTGCCTGCCCAGTCCCTGTTACAAAGGGAAAACAGAGTTTCCAAGTACGACTGCAAGGAGTTTTGCAGCACAACGACTGAGCAGCAAGTTTTCTGCCCTGAAACATAACACAAGACAGATTGTATTAATTGAGACAACCTGGGTAGTTATTATCTGAAAGCTGATAGGAGATTGGACATAAGCCTTCAGTATCATTTCAGAGTGTTACAAGTGCATAGCAAAGGCAGTACTTAGTTATATCTATATTTAATAGGAAACAGGAACATAGCACTTAAGATACTGACTAACGTATTTGCCATGGATATCTACACAAGAAATAGCTCATGTCATGGGCAGGTAGAAATTCTTGCTGGTAGAAACAGAACATTTAGACCTGCTGTCCTTCAAGTTTTGTGTACAGTCCCTAAACTGCTAGATTTTTGTGAAGTATCCTGGCTTCTTGGAAGGATTTAGGATCAAAAACTGGTGCTTTGTGAAAAAGGCTATGGAAATAGGGAAGGACCCAGGGGGCAAGGTGTGTGAGGAGCAGCTGAGGTCCCTGGGTTTGTTCAGCCCAGAGCAGAGGAGCTGAGGGGAGGCCTCATGGCGGCTGCAGCTCCTCACAGGGAGCGGAGGGGCAGCGCTGAGCTCTGCTCTCTGGTGACAGTGACAGGTCCCAAGGAAACAGCATGAGGCTGTCAGGGGAGGGGCAGGTTGGGGGTTAGGCAAAGGTTCTGCACCAGAGGCCAGTGGACATGGAACAGGCTGCCCAGGGCAGTGTGCACGGCCCCGAGTGCTGGAGTTGAAGGAGCGTTTGGAGAGCACTCTCAGACAAAGGGTTTGGATTTTGGGTGGTGCGGGATGGAGCCAGGAGTTGTAATACTGATCCTTGTGAGTCTCTCCCAACTTGGGATATTCTAACAGTTCTTTTCTACTAAGGTTCCCTTACTGAAATGAGAAAGTGTTAGACTAGAGACTACCATATAGGATGCATAATTCATGTGTAAAGTCCTAGATACATTTGAGATATTGAACGCATCTTCCTTTTTAGCTGTGACTAGACAAGCTTTCACTACAATAATAGCCATAAAAGTTGACTTCATTATTTAAACATTTTTTTTTCAAATTGGCACACTGATAAGTCTCTGTCTCATATACTTCAGATAGCAGAATGCTTTATATAGCTATTCTTCCAAATTCTATGATTGCATTTCCAGACTATACAAAATTACTTTTCCAACTCATGAGTTTCAAGGAAAGCTTAAATGCGAAGAAGAAGGAATTTAAAATAGTGCCTTTCATAAACATTGGAATATTTTAGTTATAAAAAAAAGAGCAGTGATTTCTTAGAAGCTGTGCCTCCAGATCTTGATGCATCGTCCCTCAATTGCTTTCTGCGCAATGTTTAATAAGATTTCAAATGATTGGAATCTGAATTGAGAGCAACTGCAAAGTATGGCATAATATACTTCATAATGCATGCTAGCCTATTTTTTTATATTTATTTTTTAGTTTTTTCCTCTAACCTTGAAATACTTTGGCCTCCATCATTGTTCTTGGAAGTCATATTGGGCAGGATGCACTTGGCTCATTTCATAGCCATATATTGTACAAGCAGACACCACACTTACAAGCCAGCCATGTATAACCAGAACTCATAACAGCCTTCAGCCTTCAAAACACTAATCTTACACAGGAAGCTAAAGGATCCGAACTGCATGTGCAGTCAAGTAGAGGGAACCGAACAGAAACAGTCAGGAACAGCTTTGGTACATTCCAGTTTATATACTTAACCAGTGGTGCAGGTAAAAAACACACTGTTAATGATGGAGTCCTGATTTTGGGATCTTCTTTGACAGGGATAGAAGGCAGTATAGGTACATTGCTTTGGGGGAAAAAGAGAAGCAACACTCAAGCCTGATTCTGCTGAATAGAGTAAAGAGTCCAATTACTGGAATCTGCTATTCAGGAGTTACATCTCACTATGATCTCATGATAGTTGAATTCCAAAACAGACCTACATTTCCACCTATTCTCATTCAGAGGGAGCTCTGAGCATATGCATTATCAATGGAACAGCTGGTCTGAGTGTATACCTATGCCCTTCATTAAATGAGGACATGTATGAGGTCTATCTTAGTTTTAGCTAAGACAAAGAAATATTGCTTTTGCTTCTACACTCAAACACTTGATAGGTGTCTAAATACAGAACAGCAGGGCCGTACCAGCACCAGGTTGAACAAATGAGGAGACTGACTATTACAAACCATAAAAGTAGGTAATACTTCAAGGAAAATCTGTTCATGCATCATTTCAGAGCTTCTCTTTAAAAACAGTGGAAGCAAAGCAGTAGAGCTGATATAGTACTTTTTATTTTGACATATCACAGAAATCTCACCAAATAAGCAGCCCTTAGCTTGCTGATGGGCAACTTGCAGTATGAAAGCCAGCTGTGAAATAAGGCAAAAGCGTTAGACCTATTACAAAAATGGTACTTTTTTTTAGCAGTAAAGCAGCTACTGCCTTAAGTTCAGCCCATCAGATATCCTTTTTGTTGACCCAACCATGCTTCCACTGAAGTTGATGGGAATCTTTCGTAGACTTTGATTGAGTGTACCCTTAGTAAGTTTACAGATGACATCAAGTTGGGAGGGAGTGTTGATCTGCCAGAGGGTAGAAAGGCTTTACAGAGGGACCTGGATAGATGGAATCGATGGGCCAAGGTAAACTGTATGAATTTCAACAGGGCCAAGTGTTGGGTCCTGCACTTTGGTCACAACAACCCCAGGCAACCCTACAGGCTTGGGGAGGAGTGGCTGGAAAGCTGCCTGATGGAAAGGGACCTTGGTGTGCTAATGGACAGTTGGCTGAATACGAGCCAGCAGTGTGCCCAGGTGGCCAAGAAGGTCAATGGCATCCTGGCTTGTATCAGGAATGGTGTGGTGAGCAGGACTAGGGAAATAACCCTCCCCCTGCACTCGGCATTGGTGGGGCACCACCTCGAGTACTGTGTTCAGTTTTGGGCACCTCAGTACAGAAAGGACATTGAGGTGCTGGAGCAGGTCCAAAGAAGGGCAACAAAGGCTTGTAAAGGGCTTGGAGAATATGCCCTACAAGGAGAGACTAAAGGAACTGGGGCTTTTTAGTCTGGGGAAGAGGAGGCTGAGGGGAGACCTCATTGCTCTCTTCAAATACCTGAAAGGTGATTGCAGTGAGAGCGGGGTTGGTCTCTTCTCACTGGTGACAAGACAAGGGGAAATGGCCTCAAGCTGCGCTAGGGGAGGTTTAGGTTGGATATCAGGAAAAACTTTGTTACAGAAAGGGTTGTTAAGCACTGGAACAGGCTCGCCAGGGAGGTGGTTGAGTCACCATCCCTGAGTATGTTTAAAAACTGTTTGGATGTGGTGACATGATTTAGCAGTGGGTTGTTAGGGTAGTATGGTTAGGTTGCAGTTGGACTTGATGATCTTGAAGG